>NC_056738.1:388100077-388240077 GCF_019279795.1 Protopterus annectens | reverse complement strand
TAAGGATACTGTTTATAAACTTTTTATAAACGTTTGACTTGTTGCTCAAAACGTTGCTCAAAACTCATAGCTCTGTGTTTGTGGTAGTGGTGTTATACTGTCTTTGTTTTGCTTCACTTGCTATTTTTGTGGCCTTTTCATTGGCCGTTTTGGTATCCCGTTCATTTCCTTTCTTCCCACGGGCTAGGCCCGTTTCAGTTAGAGGACCTAGTCCTCCCCATTGTTTCCGTGTGGTCTTTGGTTTGGTGCTCCATTCTGTTAGCTTTTAGTGTTGTCATGTCTGGCTAGTGGTGCTATCCTGCCTTTGTTTCCCCAGGCTAGGCCCGTTTAAGTTAGAGGACCTAGTCCTCCCTGTAGTCTTTTTCCCGCCGGTTACTAGGCTGTTTTTAGATAGAGGCTCTAGCTTCCCGTGCGGGGTTTAATTGGGTCCAGTGTATGTACGTATTGCTTTGTACCTGTGTGTGTTCTCCTTTATTCAGCATGTCCAAGGATTCTAAGGAACACAGGCCTTCGGGCTTTAAAAAGTGTGTTGAATGCAACAATAAAATGTCTTTGACTGATGGACACACTGTGTGCATGTACTGCTTGGGGCCTCCAAGAGTCCGGCTTGTTTTGTCATTCCTTTAGTCCCCGTGTACTACAGGAGAGGAAGAACAAGCTCATGTTGAAAGGACTGCTTAAACACTCCTTCAAGGAAGACTTGGCTAAGTCTTCCAGTGCTTTATCCTCTCCAGCAAAAAAGAACAAAAAGACTTCTAAGAAGCGCTCTCCGGCTCCGTCTGTTTCTTCGGAGTTGCCAGAGAAATTTGCTAGAACAGCTTCTCCTTCTTCGGTTCCACTGCCCTCGATGCCAACAGAAGGGTAGTATCTTGACTAAGTCTGTATCGGCTCCCAACCTTTCAGAACCAGTCACGGATATTTTGGTTCGGAGCTGGTCTCCAGTTATTTGACCAGTTTCTCCTTCATGCAGGTCCCCTTCCGTAGGGAGAACCAGATCTCCAACTATATCTTCCATGTCCTCCATGACCCTTTCCAATGAGGACATTGATAGAGTGGTGAAGAAACTGCTTCAGTCATTGGTGTTGGCCAAACTGATTTCAGCTCTGACCCAGTCGGCTCCGGAGCCTATGACCTCTTCATCCTTTGTTGTTCCTCCTCTGAGCCTTTCTCAGCCTTCGGAGCCAGAGATGTCGGTTCCGTTGGGTGCCGTTAGGTCGGTTTCAGTAGCTTTGCCTGGCCTCTTGGTTCTGATTTCCATGCCGACCCCATCGGCTCCGTCCACGGGGTCGAGGGTCCAAGGTTCTCCATTTGGACCCGAGGGGGAGGGCTTGGATTGATTTTCATCGGTTCCGAGCCTTCCTCTTGGTGCTTCGGCTCGAATGAGCTTGGACCCGACATCTGCTTCAGACCTCACCTCCTCTGCGCCGAGGGCTACTACTGTATCCTATGCAGTTAGTCGTCCTTCGGAGCCAGGGGGATCAGCCTTTGAGCTTATGAGAAGTGTGCTGGCCAGGTCATCAGCTGCATCCTACAGCATCAATACTCTGCCCTTTCCAGCACTGGTGTCAGTTTCAGATCACCCTCTATCCCTGGGCAGCGGAGACCCTATGCCTCAGGATATCTCCATGAGTGGTCCCCAACTTTCTGATGTCTCCCCAGAGTTTTTGCCTGAGGAGCCTGCCAGAAAGAGATTGTGTAAGAGGAAGCACCTCAACTCCCCAGATGAGTCTCTCACATCAGAAACCGACCTCAAGGAGTCAGAGGGGTCCCCCAAGTCGTCTTCTGAAGATATCTCTTTTTCAGATATCTTTGAGATCTTGAAGCAGAGAGGTGGCTGGCCCTCCAAATCCCCTTCTAATGAGGAGTCAGTGTTCCTGAAGGCTTTGGGGTCTCAACCCTCCGCCTCTTGGGTTTCTCCCCCTTTCGATGAATTACTAGATCTTGTCTGTCGAAAGGTGTGGGAAACTCCTGACACTGTGGAACCGGTCCCTAGGAGACCCAATAAGTTTTCGTCCACCTCCACTGACAAAGCATATCTAACAAAAAGTGTTCCAGTAGATGCCATGGTGGTGGTGGCAGCCACCAAGAAGGAACTTGCTGAAACTTTGTCTACCATCCATCTGTCTAACAAGGAGTCCCAGGCTATGGACAGGTATGGGAAGCATGTGTTTACCTCAGCGGCCTTTACACTGCAGTCACTGAACTACTTGATGCATTTTACAAGGCTCCAGAGAGATCTCTTAAAAGAGCTAGGAGATTCTCTACAGGGTAACATTTCTGATGCCATGGCACAGAAGGTCAATGCACAGATGTCTACCCTAAATTCCCTTACCAACTCATCCATGAGGCTGATCTCATACGCAGCCAATGGAGCGAGTAAGGCAGCAGGTTCCGGAGTCTCTCTTAGGAGACACTCCTGGATGCACCTGTGCAATTTCGTGGAGGCTTTCAAGTCTACGTACATCAACACTCCCTTTGACGGTTCATCGTTGTTCGGAACCAAGGTGAAGGATACTCTCACTAGGTGCGAGCAGGAAGGAAAAACCCTGTCTGCCGTGGAAGTCTGTTTTTCCATGCCTTCTAGACCTTACCCCAAGGGCCAGAAGGGTGGGAAAATGTGGTTCAGGAAGTCGCAGAGGTTTTTTCAGGCTGCACAAAGTGATTCCCCTTCCAGAGGTGGGGGGGGGGTGGAAATTCAGGTAGACGCTGCCCTAGAGGCAGAGGAGGCCTGCGTAACCAGGGGGACCGTGATTCCTTCTGTGGTTCTCCCTACCAGCGCTCCTAAAGGGAGGCCCAACTGTGCATCTCTGGAGCTGGTTGGAGGTCGCATTTCTTTATTCCCAGAAGCCTGGCAAGACATCACCCAAGACGAGTGGGTTTGTGTCTTTCGGCTTTTCCCGGTTAGGGGTCACCACAGTGGAACCCCAGTCCATTAATGATTGGTAGTTGATTTTTACGTGCCGAGTTACCAGCCCTGAAGCACAACCTTCAACGAAAGTACGCCCATTCACGCATGTCTCCACGCAGATGACACTCTAGCTGAGAATCGAACCGGACAGCGTCTTACTGTGAGGCGACAACGCTACCGAGTGGGTATTAAAGATAATTTCCAGAGGTTATCATATTCCCTTCTCTTCTCCTCCCCCACCAATCTAGAGAATCCTAGACATTTCACCCAGTCACAGGGATTCCACAACTTTAGAAATAAAAAAGTTGCTTTCAAAGAGAGCCTTCCAGCCTGTCCCTGCAGACCAAGTAGGATTAGGGACTTACTCCAGATTATTTTTGGTGCTGAAAAGAACAGGGGCCCTGAGACCCATCTTGGATCTCAGCCAATTGAACCTTCATGTACAAAAGTCCAAGTTCCGCATGGTCACCTTACAGTCAATACTCCCTCTGTTAGGGAAAGATGTGTGGATGTGATCCATCGAACTCAAAGATGCTTACTACCATATCAAGATGAACAGGGCATCGAGAAGTCATCTATGCTTCTGGCTGGGAGCAGTCATTTTTAGTTTTGCGCTCTGCCCTTTGGTCTTTCCACAGCTCCCAGCATGTTCACCAAATGCAAGGCATTGGTAACGGCTTACATAAGACATCAGGGATTCCAAGTGTTTCCGTACCTGGATGACTGGCTCTTTTCTGCCACCACCAAGCATCTACTGTTACAGACCAGGGATGCCACCATTACACTGTGCCAAAGGTTAGGAATTACTCTAAATTGGAAAAAAATCTGGCTTGTTGCCCTTGCAGCATGTCACTTTTATCGGTGCTGAACTAGATAAGGTGCTCATGAGGGCCTTCTTATCAGAAGAGAGAATTCAGGCTCTACAACAGCAGGTCTACACCTTACTACCATTGAGGAAGGTCAAGGCAAAAGTGGTCCTCAAGTTATTAAGGACCATGGCTGCCACAATCAAGCTAGTTCCCCTTGCCAGACTACACATGAGGATTCTTCAGTGGCTGCTTTTTGCCCAATGGTCACTACAGCATCTTCCACTCTCCCATTCTATTCTGATTACAGACACATGCAAGCAGGATCTACGCTGGTGGCTTCAGGCCAGCAATCTCAATGTGGGCAAGCCTTTTGTTCCATCTTCTCCAGTTGCCACTGTGACCATGGATGCCTCCCATATCAGGTGGGGGGGCATTATTTCGGCAGGACAGTCCAAGGCACGTGGCAAGATCATGAGACCTATTTGCATATTAATGTCTTGGAGATGAGAGCAGTGCTATTAGCATTGCAAGCACTTCAGAGCTTTCTCCCTCTAGAGACAATTGCAATCCACTCAGACAACATGTCAGTGGTATGGTATCTGAACAATCAGGGAGGAACCAAATCATACCCCCTTTGCAGAGAGGTACTTCGAGTTTGGCAGTGGGCGGTGTCTTCCCAACGCTTTCTAGTTGCAACGCATATACCGGGGAAGTCCAACGTGATTGCTGACAGGCTGAGCAGAGCTATCCTAATGCCCCACGAGTGGTCCCTGAACAATTATGCTGTGGAGAAGATATTCCACAGATGGGGTCAGCCTTGCTGCAATCTATTTGCCAGCCCCTAAATGCCAAATGCAGCAGCTACTTCCCCCTTATCATGATTGGCCCTCCGGTCTTCTCTACGCCTTTCCACCATTACCTCTGATATCAAAGGTCAATCAGAAAGCACAGTCTTTGGGAAGTAGAATGATCCTCATTGCCCCACACTGGCCTCGTCAGATTTGGTTTCCCTTCCTTCAGCTCTATCTAATGGACAAGCCCTGGATTCTGGACCCAGCTCCAGATCTGCTGACTCATATGTCAGGACAGTTCCATCCCTCCATCCAGACCCTCAAGTTGACAGCTTGGCTGTTCCAGTTCCATCCTTAGTCAGGCTTCATGATTTTTCCCTGGAAGTGGTCCATATTCTATCATCTTCCCACAAGCCTTCTACCAGGAAGATTTATTCCAGTAAGTGGAAGAGATTTTCTATTTGGACCCGTAAGAAACATATTGATCCTTATACAGCGCCTATTTTGGCAATATTAGACTTTTTTTCAAAACTGTTCAGTCAGGGGGTCAGCTGCAGCAATCATTAAAGTGCAACTGGCAGCGATTTCTACCTTTCACGTTGCTAATGAGCCCAACCTTATGGCTCATAGGCTTTGTAGGGCTTTTCTGAAAGGGACATTGTTACTCTGACCTCCAGTCTTTGATCCAGTAATGCCATGGGACCTCAATTTTGTATTACAGAAGTTCACCTCAACTCGCTTTGAGCCCGCAGCTACATGTAACATTAAATTCTTGTCATGGAAGACAGTATTCTTGGTAGCCATAACTTCAGCTAGGCGGGTCTCTGAACTCCAAGCATTATCGATTAAGCCACCTTATTTGGTGTTTCACAAAGATAGGGTCTCCTTAAGAACCAAGCCTTCCTTTGTTCCAAAGGTTGCCTCTGCTGTCAATATCAACCAATCGATTGAGTTGCCTGTGTTTTTGCCTGAATTCTCCAAGGTAGAATTTAAGTTTCATCAGCTAGATGTTCATAGACAATTGCGTTTCTATTTACATAGGATAAAAGATTTCAGGAAAGCAGATCAAATGTTTATCTTGTTTTCAGACACTAGACTTGGGGTTCCTGTTTTTAAGGTAACCTTGTCTCGCTGGATCTCCGATTGCATCTCATTTATTTATGCTTCCAATGGCAAAGAATTACCCTTTAAAATAAAGGCTCATTCTACACGATCTGTGGCTACCTCAACTGTGTTTCAGGCTCGGATGTCTATGGATGATATTTGTGCTGCAGCAACATGGGCTTCGCCTCATACCTTTATTAGTCACTAGAAATTAGATCTGGTCTCTAGAGGCAGATCTTCCTTTGGTTCCACAGTGCTCAAGAGTATTTCTCACTGAGCTACCCAAGATCAAGGTGCTAGGGACGCTGTCCCACAGGTAAGAATGAAGGCGAGATTGGACTATATAACATCAGACATTTATGTACTCACCATAACGTTCGATGTATGTAGTCCATCTCGCCTTACATTCTTACTAACCCTCCCTCCCACCCCCTCCTGGAGGACCTGAAGGTATAGTCTCTAGGTGTCAGTAGTCCTTTTCTGTTGGGGTTGTTCTTCTTCTCAGTGTGTGTGTGCACTTGCAACAAACAAGAGCTGGGGACTAGACCTGTTGCTTGATGGGAAACATCTTAGCCATGAGCCAACTGAAGACTTCGAGCTAGAGTATGGCCGAGTTGGAGCCGAGGTTCGGATCCGAACCCACGGGTAAGAATGTAAGGAGAGATGGACTACATACATCAAATTTTATGGTGAGCACATAACTTCTTGTTTCTTTTTAGTAGTACAGAAAGCTTGTTTTCTTAGTTTGGTTAATCGTTTGCAGCATATGTTATGAATATATATTAATACGTTTCTCTTCTTTTTTTGATAATTCAAACTGGATGACATAAAAAGAACAGTATCGGAAGGGTAAGCCAGTTATTTAAGTTACCAAATAATGTTACCCCTCTCCAAATCTACCAATAAAAAACATAACATATATCAAAGTGAAAAGGTCCAAAATAGCCCCCCCCCAAAAAAAAAAAATCAGTTAATTCCTTTTATTCCTTTTTACATTTGTAAAGATTTTTTTTTTTGGGGGGGGGGGCACTTTGGCCAGGCTTCTATGGTCTATATAATTACTTTATTACTTTCTGCCTTCCATATCTTGGTTAATTTTCATGATTTTCCAGGTCTTCTTGTGAGAGGGAAGAGACAGTTCTTGTTACTAAACACTTCCTTTCTTATATAAAAATCACCTTCCATTTTTTCTTCCAATGGCTTCTTTCAACAAGGAATGTATGTCTTACATAATCTTTCTGTGCATGAAGAATCTGCCTGCTGTTAAATTTCTTTTATATGGCACTATGTTTGGCCAAATTTTAAAAATATGCATGGGGGTAAGGAATATTCACAAGAAAGTCCTTGCAACATGCCGCTATTTCCATAATCAAGTCCTTAATGCCTCATTAGAAGAGGCCAATCTATAGTACTCTGATAAGCCATCTCTCGCTCTCTCCTTAACAGTGCTCACACACCTTTACTTTCCTCTGAAATTCACACAAGAAACACAGACCTGTAAAAAGCCCCTGCCCTTCTTGTTTAGTCTAATTACTTCATGAATTAAAAAAAGCATACTTCTCTATCAAATTATACATTAAATGTTAAGAATTCATTAGGGTTGACAGCACTGAAGGAAAGGAGATCTAACATCCATTAGTGTCATAACACAAGCTAAACTACAAATCTCTGGATTCAACAGGTAGGTAAGGCAGAAGTTGTATTAAAAGAACAAGACTTACCCTGGCCGTGGGAAAGAAGGACCCGAAGTTGCCTCTGCAGAGGCAAGATAGGTAGCAAATAGTTCTACAACAGTGATCTATTTGAACATCTACTATTATGGTAAGTTACTTACACAATTTTACTATGTTCTTTATTAGAGCACTGTTGCAGTCCCAGAGTTTAAATACACTGGGTGGTGGAGACAGAGGATGACACACTAAGTATGTTCTGCAGGACTGTCGGCAAAATCCACCCTGGCTCTGGACTGTGTCTAGCATGTACTATTTACTAAATGTCGTATGACCAGATGGCAATGTCCAGCATGGAATGAGAGTCTGTCCCCTGTATGAATGTTCCTGTAGTAGCAGCAGTCCTGGTACTGTACTATGAGTGCTTGCAAGCAGTTTTTGCTTGTTAAAGTAACAAAAAATTATACGGTCAGAAATCTACTTGGAGGGATTTTGCTTAGAAACTTGTCCCTTTTTTTCTCTGCCAGAGAAATGAACTGTTCAGTCTTGCTGAACTCCTTTGTCCTATACAAGTAAAATATTAGCTATCTATTCTCATCTGGGGAGTGCAGGAAATGTTTTACCTGATTCTGGACAATGAGGCAGAATGTGAAGAGTTGAATGTGCTGGTTCAGAGTAAATCTGACAACCAACGTAGAGAGAAAAGAAGGGTTAGTCCTGAGGCTTACCCTGTCCTTGTGAACCACCAGGAAAGGTAGTATACACATAAAGGTTTGAAGCTCTGATATCCTCCTGGCCAAGATGATCGCCACCATCCAATTATTTTTCCAGGTCAAGGGCTTGGTCTGAAAAGGGGGTAAATGTACATCCCAAGGGGAGACCCACTCTCTTCCTTGATGACCTAAAATGAAGAAACCATTTAAGAAGTTGCTTGACTGGAAGCCTGAAAACATGAGGATGAGGATCCAGTGGTAGGCATGGTGGGATGGCAGACAAGTGGACCATGATGGATGTGGAGCCAGGCTTGCCCTGAGAAGTTCACTATGGTGTTTGAAGGTCCAGAGGGAAGCCTCTGTGCTGGGTGGGTCCTGTCCTGTAACCTATCATCATGAAACAAACCTCTTCCGTTTAGACACACACAATTTCCTGATGGCAGGTTTTCTTTCCTACCTAAACAGTAAGACTGTACTGGAGTACTTCTGCCTACAAGGCATTAAAATCTTATCATCAAGCTGTGAGTTGTAGAGTCTGTACATTGGGACATATGAGTGTCTTGCACCGTTTCATTAAGTCTATTCTGAAGGGAACTAATGGGAACTGCCTTCTTGCCAATTTCCTCAGCAGAGAGAACCAGTACAGTTTAGGACAGAATGGGGTCATTAGAATCATTCGGGATCAGTCATTTCTCACCTTCTGGATTATCCTGGGAAACAAGGGTAGGAAGGGAAGACAGACAACCATCTACATCCATATTATATTATATCTACTATGCATGCCCCTCTGCAATGTTTTTTGGAACACAACTGTAAAAGTTGCTTGTTTTCTGCAGATGCAAACAAATCCATTTCTGCATCCTCACATCTATGCATTAGGTCTAGGAAGAACTGTGTGCATGCATTCTCTTGTGAGGGTCTGCCTTTGTCCTGCTCACTTTTTTTGTCTAATGTATTTTGTATTTTGCTCTGACGGGATACACATTGCCTGGAGAGGCATTCTGTGTTGTACTGGCAATTCCCTTGCTGTCACAGGTAGCCTGCAGAGGTGAAAATACTTTGTTCTACCTGGCCTGTTGATTTACCACATAAGAGCATTTTCTGTCACTATGTTCAAGAACACTTCAATCCTAATTTGGTTCACGGCACTTAATCTCCGAACTAAAGTCAGCATCTCCTTCACATTGATAAATAGCTTTCTCTGAGGCTGATCACATCCCCTGAACCATGCGGTCCTGAAGGAAAGCTCCCCATGCCATAACTGATACATCTATGATGATGGTCTGGTTGGGGAACTGCTGTAGAAAAGGGAGTCTAGAATTCAGCCCAATTTTGTCCATAACTGTAGATCCTTTACTGCAAAGGGGAGAATCAGGTAGTCTAGGGGATGAGAATGTTGGCATTATAGTGTCCTACGATACCACTAAATCTTTCTTGTGTGGAGTTTTGTATGAGGCACCATTTGTATTCTGGAAGCCAAGACTCTCAGAAACTCAGTGTTTGTAGCCCTCCTCTTTCTTGCCAAGTTGAGGAAATAGCTTGAGTAACTGTCCACCTTGATATGAGGAAGAAAGGACTTCTGGATCCAAGTGTCCAGAATGGAAACAGAAAGACTACTCTTTGGGATGGAACCAGTTCTGACTTTTGAAGGCTGACAGTAAACTCCAAATGGCCCGTCAGATCCCTGGTCAAGGCTAGGGAGTTGATCACTTTGATGAACTTGCCTGAATGAGGAAATAGTCATGATAAAGAAATATATGCATTTCTAGAATATGCAACAACTAGGGTCAGGGATTTCGAGAATTCACCTGATGCGTTGGGGAAACCCGAAAGACAATGAAGTAAATTACAGTATAATCCAACAGAAAGAACCGCAGGAAACACCTGTGTTCCTTGCATATGGGGAAGTGCAAGTAGACATCCTTCATACTGAACCTGGGAACCTTTAGTAAGGTACTGAAACTTGATAAATTTAAAAACAGACTTCCAACTGCCTTCATTTCTTTGGACTATCAGTACTCAGTAAAATACCTTATCATGAAGGAGAGGGGGACCACTTCTATTACTCCCTAAGCCAGAAGGTCTACTGAGATTTGCAGAACAACCCTTTCCAATATGGAGACATACGGAAAGCTTGTTCACTATCTTGTGTGGAGTGGGAAGGGGGAGGCCAGGGGTGGGGAATGTGAGGTAACAGAGCATAGTAAAAATAGCTCTGTCAAAACAGGCTCCTTGGGTGCCTCCAGGCTTGTCTTCATTGCCACTACTCCAGCTCTTCTTAACTGAAGTTTCCTCCATTTTTGCTGCTTGCCTTTGGACTGTTTCCTATAAAAGGGACATGATTCAGAGGGGTAATTCCTACCATACCTTGGCACAATTAGATGAAAAATCAGTCAGATCAACTGCATGACCTTAAACAGTTCCACAGTTTCTTCCCTCAAAATCAGTTTCATACCCAAGGGATTAACAATTAACTGGTTTTCAACATCCTCATGTACAAACTGCAACCTTAGCTGGGTTTACTTTCTAATCAGTGAGCCAGTGGCTGCTGCGTTAGGATGCTGCATCCACTGCATTATACACACACTTAACCACTTGGGGAGTAGTTTAAGACAGTCCCAACAAACATGACCACAGTTCAGAATCTGACCTCTCTCCCCTCTTTTGTCCATATGATTCAAAACAACCCAAAGGAATTTGCCCCCTATCAGTAAAACAGGACATCTCCAGTACCTGCCCCCTCCCCTTATCTCTAGGGAGCAAGTCATCACTGCCCTCTCAAAGTAAAAAAATGCAGCCGCCATGGGACCCGATAACATCCCAGGCTGCATCCTACATGAACTCAGGCAGGAACTTGCAGCACCATTAGGCACCCTATTCAACCAAAGCCCGAATACTGCCTTCATCCCAGCTGAGTGGTGGGCAGCTACTGTCATCCCTTTGCTCAAAGGTGGAGCATCCACCGATCCATCAGACCCATCAGCCTAACTAGCTGACCTGCAAGGCTATGGAGCGGATTATCATAGACCTCATAAACAAGGACATTGGCAACCTCCAGACACTTGATCCCACACAGTTTGGTTTTGTCGCGGGGAGGTCATGTCTGTTAAATTTGGTTAACTTCTTTGAGACAGTCACAAAGGCCATAGACGAGGGGAAGACAGTGCAGACCACCTACCTTGACCTGGCCAAGGCCTTCGATACCATTCCCCACTCAGGTATAATAGATGAACTCTCTCAACTAGGCATCAATCCATATATTACCAGATGGGTAGCAAACTGGCTCACTGATAGAGCCCACCTTGTAAAAATAGGGGAAGCCACCTCAAGTAGTAGACCTGTAACAAGCGGTGTACCTCAGGGATCAGCCTTGGAGCTTATGCTGTTTGGGATATACTTCTCAGAGGTGCAGGCCAAATCTAGTGGGCTATCTCTGACCAAGTCTGCAGATGACTGCAAGCTGGGTTGCTGCCCAATTCCCCTAGTGATGTGGACATCCTCCAAGAGGGTCTCACCCAAACAAATAACTGGTACCAGAAACATGACCTCAAACTGAGTGCCAAAAAATGCATCATCCTCCCTTTTAGGGAGAATGACTTCCCTACAAATTATCACATTGATAATAAGGCACTAAGCATGCAATCAGTCGTGAGGGACTTGGGCATCCAGGTTGATAGAAAACTGACCTTTGACCACCATTTGCCTCCACTGTACAGAAAGCTTTCTACATGGCCCACCTCATTAGTAAGGGTATCTCATCCAGGGACAAGGTGGTCATAACATCCCTGTATTCTTCCCTTATAAGACCCATTATTGAATACAATGCCCCTTTCGGCATGTACCTCACAAAGCACATGCAGGGGCTGGAGAGACCACAGAGGATCCTCACCCAGAGAATCCAGGGCCTCAAACATCTACCCTACACAGATAGCCTAAAAGTCTCCTACAGACTCCTCAGAGGTGACCTCTGTCTGGCATACAAAGCTCTCTCAGACCCTGCCCTGATGGGACTGCTGCATATCTGCAAGTCAAGCTCCACTCGAGTAATCCACATGCGTGACCTCAACCTGGTCTGTGCCATCAATAGGACTTATTGGTGGGACAAATTTGTGTCCCAGTGACTCCTCCTTTTGTGGAATATACTCCATCTCCATGTAAAGCAGAGTACCTCATTAAACCTTTTTAAGTGCAACCTGGATAACTGGATGGGGAACAGAAAATACACCCCTGGGATTCCACCGGTGACCCTGCTTGACAGTGGCATAGGGTGCTGACTTGTTGGAACATGGGCTAAATTCTTGGCTAGGCTTGTAAGGGCTTCAGGGCCAATAGCCTAGTAACTTCCTATGATCCTATGGTCATATGTGTTTGGCAACCGAATGCCCTGAAAGTCAAAGTTGGTAAAGTATAAACTTTTTTTTTTTTTTTTAACCAAACCTAAGCAACAACTCTCCTCATCGCTGGTTACGTCAATATGGGCACAATCACTAATTCTGAACCCTTACTGGAGTTTAAAGAGATCATTGCTAGGTCAACCACAGAATTTTTATGTAAATGTGCATGTCTTGCAGCGTGTGAAATCTCTCTGGCTTTTTAGGGGCAGCAGCCTGGGATACTGCTACAAAAATGCATATTCCTGGGCTCCAGAACAAGCAGAACAGCCAGAAGGCTTAGAAGCTTAATTTTGCAAAAGCTCAAAATAACTTTTCCGAATGTGGCTTCTCTGCCTTAGCACTTGAAAAAGTCATTCAACATGTCAGTTTCCTCACCTGATATATCTTCACTAGGGAAATCTGAGGACAAGGGGTTCTCTACACTCAAATTCTGTGGGTGAAGAGATCTGGGAGTCATAGCCCATATCATCCTGAGATCTGTGAGTCATAGCCCATATCATCCTGATCTGTACCTTAAGGTTTTCTCTTCCTCTTCAATGGAGGGATCTGTCTTTTATTATACAAGGAAGAAGGTCCTGGTTGTTCAGGAACAGGATAAGCAGGCTATTTGGCCTCTAGAGCTTTCAGCAGGTCTTGGACCAGTTTGAACCAGTCCTCCTGACATACTAGGGAAGACAGCAGGGGAAAGGCCCATCTAAATACTTCTTAGTTGGTATTTATGTAGACAATAGGAGAGAAGAAATGTGTCTGCTTTTCTGTTTCCTTTTGAGTAGGATGTCTGCTCACAAAGACGTAAGACATGTTGTGGCAGGCCAGGCCTGCAACCTGAAAGCCTTGTTCTCTTTGAAAATGAATACCTTGTATATTTGGCCTTTACCCTCAGTAATAATAATCCAGGGTTGTTCCTTGTTACCATAAAGCAGGGCATCTAAGGGCAGTCCCTGCAAGCCCTTGGTCAGCACAAACAAGCTTGATTCCCTGGCTATGGTGGTCTCTAAAAGAGAATCAGAGTATCAGGGGAAAAAGGAAGACTGCTGGTCCAGGGGGGTGCAAATGAACCTCACAGGGGTTGGTCACTATGGACTGATCTGATGACTGGAGTGTCTAATTATCAATTTCCAGCTCCCTGTCACTTTGTCCTTGCATTTCTTAGGAGACGTTTGACAGTTGGATGGACCAGCTGAAGGCTGGACTGAACATGCCAAATCCTCAAAGGGTTTACAGTCAAGGTACAAACCCACACAGTGCAGTTGTTGTTTTAGGAACGAAACCCCTGAAAATACCACATCTGTCAACATTGTGTTTTGCATCCTGAAAGACGACATAGCTAGTATAGTAGTCTCTGGAAGAAATATGCCTACCACAACCACATTTTCCCTTTTTAATGCTAGACATAAGAAAGATAACAGGGAACTCCAACAACAATCAATCAAATGCCATAACATAAGAAAAGCAAGTACAAATCCCAAATGGATCTGCCTGAACCCCAATGAACAGTAGAGATGTGAAAGCCTACAGTGCACCTCTGAAAAATGAGAAGTCTGCAGATGCATACTGTGGCAAGAAAGTTCTAAATATGGTATATGCGCGACATCCCCCTTTCTACTAGTACATTGCGCATGGTCTAGGGTAGATATATGCTGCAACAGGGGGAAGATTCCTGAACTCAAAGACTGGCCATATGGACAGGACATTTAGCTGTCAAGTTCCATATGTAAGGAATACTGCAAAAGGACATTTTACACATCTGTTAGTTTTCTGATGACTGAAAAACAACTATGGTAAAAATGGACACAAACAAAAAAAATGTGGCTTGTAGACAATGATCAAGTAATACTGTGCCTCTGGGACTGTTTACTTTAGCATGTTGCACAAGGGAAGCTAAAAGGAATAGTGGCTAATTCCCACTTATTACTAGTAAGATCGTTCAGTATATCAATATTTACATATACACATTTCACTGAAGTATAAAATATAATTACACATCTGCCCCATCCTGCCCATTGCATGTGGGATATTTGCTGTAAGTGCATGGACAACTTTATTTACTGCACTTAAGTTTTGGTATGATAGCTTTTCATAGGGTCATAGGTAAGTACTGGGCAATCCGTCTGCAGACCATTACAACCCTAGCTAATAACCATATTCAAAAGTTACATCCAGCCTCAAGGAGAGGGGTACAATACAGACTGGGATGAATTTGAGGCTGACCATCCAAATATCTAGGTTTACCTTTAAGGTGGCAAGGATGCTACTCTGCTTGACATGTAGTGGAAGTTTGTTCAAGAGGTAGGGAATACAGTGGGATATGAAACTACCATGACAAAATGTCTTATTTATTTGTTGATGAAAATGTAGAGCTTTTAATCTGGTACTTGAGGAAACATCTGTTCTTTGAAGAAATAGAAGATCAAATAGGATTGGATCATTCATGGTGCGAAAGATTTTAAGATGGAGGGTTTTGAAATAAAATAACCCTGGACACCCAATATCTGTTTGAACATATGAGAGAAGTATAGATCATGAAGCCAAACTTAAAGAAGGTACTTACTATAAAAAAAAAAAAAAAGTACATGTAACCAACTGTTAAAGTGACTGCACGGGTTCAGGGACCTAAGCAGTGAGACATTTCCCTTTAGTACATTTGGTTGGTGACACATGGCTGAAGTGACAGTCAGCTGCAGAAAAATAATGGCTGTTGTGAATTCCCTGTGGGCAAAGAGAAGCACACACTGCCATGCCCACAGCTTTAATAACCAAGTGCATGGTGGCAGAAGATATGTGTGTTGTGCTCTATGTACAGAACATGATTATGTAACTACAACATATAAAGGTGTGCTACAGCATGGAGGAAGTCTTGCATGCTACTGTAGTTACATTTATGCTCCAGTATTTTGGTAATGTCACATAGACACTGTGAAGGGGGTAGTGGTACACATGCTGTCCATTGTGCTCGGCATTTTTACTGCCCTGACATGCCCACTGGCCAGCCTGCTGTTGATGCCTGCCGCCTCATGGTGCCATAGGGGCCATGGACATTATTTTCCCCCTGTACATTTGGTTATTGAAGTTGTGGGCATGGCACCACATTCTTCTCTTTGCCCACAGGGAATTCACAATAGCCATACTTCTCTGCAGTTGAATGTCACTTCAGCCATGTGTCCCCCACCAAATATATCACAGGGAAATGTCTTGCTGCTTCAGTGGCTGAACCTTGACTGCACACTATTCTAGGCAAAAGAGGTTTGGGAACAGGCTGCTTTGTCTTCATTTTCCATCCCACACAATGGAAACAGAATTTAGGTAGACAGGCAGGCCAAAGAAAAGAGAAGCTGTACCTTGAGGTGGGAATTGAATAGTTGTCAGACACCTGAAACAGGTGAGATCTGGATAGGAAAGGCAGGTCAGCAGCAAAGGTAATACAAGGTAGAATAGAAAGGCAAACCTTTTTACTTGCTTTTGGTGAAAGATCAGATCTTTCACCAACTAACCACTTGGTGAACCTGTTTGAAGATTTGAACTACCCAAAGTGGATTACCTTGGAGTTGATAAAGCCTGGCTTGTTTTAAGAGAGAGAAGCTCCTGAATGTGACCTAAAATTAAGTGAGCATGGGGTTCACTGAATAGATACGTAAGCTGCAGTAATTTTAGTTGTAACAGAAATATGAATGCAAAAAGAAACAAAGGAAGTTTTGGTTAGACAAAGCAGTGGTGGAAGTTGAAGGACTGACAGTCTGGATCAGTGGGCCTGAAGCATTGGTATTTTAGGTACTATTGCTGAAAAAATGTGTGTGTTTGTCTTTATCAAATTGCATAAGGAAACTCATATTTGGAGGTTGAGAAAACCCATGTGATTTGGTTTAGGGAATTCTTGTGGGGCATGTTGGGAATATGATACAACAATTGTGATGCTGAATGTGAAAAATTAAAGGATGAATAAATAAATATATAATATAACTGCTTGTGCATATATTGGAACCAGCTCTTTGGTTGAATAATTGAAATATTGAATGTTTATAATGCCAGCAAAACCGATGGAATGGTTTATTCACTTAGTTATTTTACATTTGTTGACCGGGTTTGTCTGACAGAGCTGAAATAGCACTTTTTCAGCAGAGGCCCAGGGAGAAAAACTCTGGTACATTATACAGTAAAACTAGCAAATAATTTACAGAATGGTTACAAAAATTATTTATAAAGCAAGGTTTAAAAGGTGGCAAAAAAATATCAGAAAAAAGACCTATTTATACAGTAAAGAAAAGCAATAAATTCATTATAATCATTACTATGATTGTAGAATGCTGGTATTACTTTGTGGGACTTCACGGTATAGTGGGAAGTGGGAATTTGCTCTTTCCCCGCTGCTGTGTGATGTTAGAGTTGGTACATATAATTAGCAAGTGCTGTTTGGAGGGGGGTGCATGGCGGCTACCCTCTGCAAAAAAAAAATTTCTTGTTTTGACATTTTTTTAAATTAAAAACAGTACGTGTGTGTGTATACGAGTGTGCATGTATGTATAAGTGTAGATCGATAAATATGGTTGTCTATCAACAGACTCATTTGCAACCTACTCACAAAACAGGAATCAGAAATGAGTGAAACTATGGGATTGTGAACACCATTCCAAAGCACGGAAAAACAGAAGTGCCTTATCAGGAGATACATAAAGCCCCACACCATCACAGGGCATGGGAAATTCCCCAGTAGACCATGAAGTCGTCCTTTCTGGAAAAAGCCCAGCAGTAGTTGCACACTAGTGATTGACCATAAGTGTTAATCAAGTTTTGCAAATGGGTCTGTCTCCTATAAAAAATAGTGAATTGCTGTGTTTAAAGTGTCTATGGTGTTCACATTTCTGTTATGTTTGTGTTAAATTGTTGGAAGTAACAGTGGCTTAAGTACATTTAAAAAAGTACATATGGGACATGGCTGTTGTAAATAGCTGGCAAGTAAAGCATACTGTGGTTTAGTGTCGTCTTTCAGACACCTTTGTGATGAAAATGGCTATACAAAATATCTGGGAAAGGACAGCTTAGGAGTGGTGCTACTTTTGTAGTAAGCATGGACCTGTGAAGTAGTTACTTTCAAAGTTGAGATATGTTTATTGTATTATCATGTATCTATGTTGTCCCATTCGAATCTCAGCTAGAGCGTCTTCTGTGTGGAGGCATACGTGAATGGGGCGTGTCTTCATTGAAGGTTGTGCATCAGGGCTGGTAACCCAGTACGTAAAAATCCACTACCAATCATTAGCAGACCGGAGTTTTGCTGTGGCGACCCCTAACCGGGAAAAGCCAAAAGACACAAAGAAACAATGGTTTACTGCACAAACCTACAGTACTATTGTTATTGTCTCTTTCAATGCAGTGGGACAAGGCCCACTGGACTTGTTGGTAAAGTGGCCTTGGGACAGTATGTGGTGAATAACTGATGCTTCGTGTCTAGCTAAGTGAGAGACAGGTATTAAATAACTCAGAACATGTGGCTGTTGGATACTGACATTGGTATACAGGAAACAAGTTATAGCAGTTGCGGGTAGATTTCATAACAAAGTTAATAGGGTTCTTAAACTAATGGCAGCAGAACCACAGAGCAAGAAAAAAGCCAAATGAAAGCCTTCAAGGAATACCATAGGCATTGGCTGAGGCTTTAGAGTTTAATTAAACTTCTACTGTATCTGTAGCTGCTTGTGGTTTGTTTCTTAAACTAATGAACCTGGGTGATATGGGTGCAAGAATTTGCTAACTAAGTTGCAAGTCTGAGTACAGCTTCGGGGTTGTTTGGATATCATTGTTCTGCAATGTCACAGTTTAAAAGTAATTTGTCTCTCTTATGGCTTAACTGGTGTTTCCTTGAGTTTCTTCCTGCTATGCTTTATTCACTAAAATAAAAAAATTTTATGAAAAGATGCAAGGCTGTTTGCTGGGAAACTCCACAATGTCTCATCTGAATTGTCCATGTAGGCTGAAGCAGCTTTCTAAAACTTGTTGACAAACTTTTAGATTCAAGCAGCAGGTGTAAGGACAGGCTGTAGTGATGGGGATGTTTGTGCTTCTGGTTTGCTTAAAGTAGCCTACCCTCAAAGTCTATAACGAACTGAATAAGGAGAAAGAGCTTCCACCATCTTTTAATAGCACAGTAACTTTAGGGCTGTGATATTTTTGGGACCGATTACCTCTTTAAACCTTCCCAAAGCGAACAGCAACAGCAACAGACAAACTGGTGACCACAAAGAGTTCCAAACAACAAAGGATGAGTTGCCACGGGTAAACCTTAACGCTTAATTTTATTAAAAAACAAACAAATGCATCCAGCGTTTTCACAACCAGGTTGCGAAAACGCTGGATGCATTTGTTTGTTTTTTAATAAAATTAAGCGTTAAGGTTTACCCGTGGCAACTCATCCTTTGTTGTTTGGAACTCTTTGTGGTCACCTCTTTAAACCTTGAAGTTATTCATTTTGCAATTAGCTGTGCTAAATAAAAAGATTTTCTGACAACCACTGTTACATGATCAACCAATGTTCCCACATCCCTGACTACATTTTAATTTTAGTGTTGTGTTGTCTATACAGTATAATGATGGGTGAGGATACTACACTTCTTATAATTTAGTTTATGCCCACATTTAGTACAAAGAGTTTTACTAAGGAGAATTCATGCTGAAGGGCTTGGGTGTCTTAAACCCCAGTTTGCAGTCATCTGCAAACTTTATTTGCTACAGGTCTTAGCTCTCTGCTTTGAAATGTGGCCAAAAAGGGAGAGGTCCCATCACCAAGCCCTGAGGGACACTGCTGGTCACTTTCATACGTTCAGATGAAACACCTGCAACTCACACTGTGTGGGGTCTTTCAGCCATTTTACTGTCTTACCACATATGGGTCAATTTTTAATGCATTCAACATCTGTACAACAGAGAAAGGTGTCAAAGGTCTTGGCCAGGTCAAGAAATGCCACATATGCTGCAAGGTAACCATCTACAGATTCAGTAACCTTTTCTAAGAGACTTACCAGATTCTGAAAAATAGGATCTATCTTCATATAACCAAACTGCTGGAGGTCAAGTTGAATAAGTTTTTTGATATTGTAATTTACCAGGTCAGCTGTAATGTATGCTATGACTGCAGGTTGGACTTGGCAGACTGATAAATCTGTAACTGCCTGAGTCAGTTGTGAGGCTAGCCTTATGGAGGGGCATTATGATCGCAGTGCTTTAATAAATACAATAATCATTTAAGAAATATTATAGCTTCCTTAGTAAATGAACATATTCGGTTGAAAACAAGCATTATTAAAACGAAAAGCACAAACGAAACAGAGAAACATATTTTGCAATAGAGGAATGTGTTTTACATAAAAACTATAAGAAAAAAATGGTTGTGATATATCTATCATGCATCTGTGTAAGTAAATGCATATATATATATATATATATATATATATATATATATATATATATATATATATATTTAAGTGTGTGTGTGTGTGTGTGCGTGTGTGTATGTGTGTGTCTACACACACACAATTTTATGAGAATTACAAGACCACATAGAAACTAGTATTTAAAGCAACATTTGCCATATTGATAATATTTTACTGTTTCAATTTTAAATATGAAAATTTAAATTGCCAAAACAGCAGAAATAAAGTATCCTGGAGTTCAAAATGGCCACTGTTCTGTGAGCACTGCTATCACCTAGGTCTCGATATACCCTGGATTAAAACAAACCCAGAAGGCAACGCATAATTAATAATACAGAAATAACTGTAGATATTTACTGCTAATATCATCCAGCAAACAAAAGAGGAAGAAAAAGTGACAGATTCAGCTCAGAAACAGCAGGATTAACTAAGATTTCTGAATAACAGCTTAAGCAATGTGCTACTAAGGCCCTGCATCTGACTGCAAGATTGGTAAAACACTATACAGCAAGATGTCAAAAGAGGAAAATAATATGGAAACAACAACAACTAAGACCAAATTCTCAGTACTAGCCTCACCTGAGAAAGACACAACTTCAAAAAGACAAAAGACAACTAAACAAACTGACAACTCTAAAATTACAAATAAATCCAAGACAGACCAGCCAGCTAATCTGGAAGATATAAAATCTGCCTGATTACCTATCCAGCAAGCATTAAAGGACTTATCATTACAATTTCAAACCTTTGGTGACTCATTCAGCCAAATAATATCCAGAGTAGAAAAATCTGAGTCCAAAATAATAGAAAATGAAATAAAAATAGACTCTATTTCTCAAAAAACTGATGCCCATGACAAAGAAATATAAAACTTACAAGCAAAATTAACAGACCTGGAAGCAAGATCTCGAAGGAACAATATCATCATCAGAGGAATACCTGAAACTGTACTTCATAACAATCTAATACCAACAATCAAGCAAATAATAAATTCCCTCCTAGAGGAATCTGAAGAAATGCAGCAAATAACAATAGAGAGAGCCCACAGAGCCCTGAGGGAAATGCAAACATCACTGAAACCAAGACCTGTCTGTATTAAAATATTAAACTACCAAGATGTAAATAAAATCATACTGGCAGCAAAGAAAAAAGGCACACTCACCTGGAATAATAATAAAATCTCCTTTGCTCAAGACCTCCCAATACAAATAAGACAAGCAAGACAACTACTATCTCCATACTGCAGGTTCCTAATAGAAAAAAAATCAAATTCCAGATGAAATATCCAAATCAGTTAATCTTTTACATCAAAGAGGTTAAATACATGGTTGCTAACCCCAAAGAGGCAAAAGAGACATTCCTGGCCGTTTTCAAGCAAATTCCACCTTCAGAAGTGAAATAAATCCACAAAAAAAAGATAAAGGTCCCTTGGATGAAAAAAACGACCACATTCATGAGCACTCTAGCTGGGATCCAACTCTGAAATCTTCCCCTTGCTGTCTAGGCCCTTGAGTCATTGATGTGAGCCATGAGGAACACAGGAAAGGGAAGTACAGTCTGGGTGGGAACCAAAAATGAACTGCTGTTTCCGATGCACGAATATAGGAAGGAAGTTCCCATCTCGGATATTGGCTTGCAAATTCAGTCCCCCTGGGCTTTTGATGGCTTCATTAAGAACAGTCAGACAAAATGGATTTCAGCAAGCTCCAAAGGATTTTATTGCCTGAAAAATGAAAATTGATCTGCACCAGCTAAAAGAAGAAAGCTGCACCATAGATGTCAACCAACCTGCAAGCAAAACCTTGAAGAAATAAGGTACCGTTAAACTGAACCATTCACTAAAACAGTACACCCAGTACTGTGTAGGTGAATGAAACTATAGCCTTAAATAATAGACAAGAAATAAACTGTCAGAATTATGCTAGCTCATAGATTAATATTGGGAAAAAATTGTTAAATATTTTATGTAAATACTAGAAATGTGTTAAAAGATCCTGGAGAGAAGTAATCTCAGGAAATTAGTAAAATAACCTAACAATCCTGGGATAATGTAAATATAGCCTTAATATGTCAACTATAGCAGAAGGACAGTTTGGCTAAGCTGTTTTTCTTTTTTTTGTCTCTCTATACTTCCTACTTCTGTTAAATAGGTGCCAGGTATATATTTTATAACCCACACAAATTGATGTGCAAAAACATCACTATAGGCACCAAAGAAGGCCGAAACCTGAATAAGTAAAATCAAATGAGAGAAAAATGTAAAAATGACAAGACTGATTGTTTAACAATATTACTATGGTACACATATTGCTATAATTTACTGAG
This sequence comes from Protopterus annectens, assembly GCF_019279795.1. NCBI lineage: Eukaryota > Metazoa > Chordata > Ceratodontiformes > Protopteridae > Protopterus > Protopterus annectens. The sequence goes on along the minus strand of NC_056738.1, from coordinate 388,217,942 downwards.
GAATGTATAGTAATATGCTGTTTTAAAAATACTATTAGAAAGAATTAGTCACAAGACAAAAACAATACATGCTGTACCTTAAATGCAATACCATCACTGTATAAATAATATGTTGGAAGAGGCTAGGGATATTAAGTAGCAGTGTTTGTTGAGGGAACTAGTTTGTTCAGCTTTGTCCACATTGTTTATAGTAACACAGGGGGGATACTATGGAGTAAATCTATATCTAAAAAGAAAACACATTCCAAGATTAGAAGAAAAGGTAAACCATATAATGAACCTTCATCCCCCCCCCCTTATTATTCCTGGTCCAGGGATATAGTGGTTAGGCACAGTGTAGGGATGGGGATAAATAGATGCTTTCCTAAACCATCACACAGTAACACATACAAAACTAACAAAACAAAACTAATATACATGGCATATCTAAGGAATACACCTAATAAATAAATGTGGGAAATAGAATCATGGAATGTTAAAGGGCTCCAAAACAAGAAGAAAAGAAAACTATTCTTACACCTTACATTAAAAACCACAGCCAACCTCATACTAATATAAGAAACTCACTTGACTGCAGCTGCAATGGGCAGAAATTAGCAGAAAAAAATGGATAAGTCAAATCATAGCTTCAGAGGGGAAAACAAACAGTGCTGGGGCTGCCATAATAATTAAAAACCAATTTAAGGAAAAAATACTTAAAACCAAAGCTGAGAAAGGAGGGAAGATGGTGCTATGTAACATTTAATAGTCCTACAATACCAAAACCTATAATGGTACTTAATGTTTACGCACCCTGTAATAACCAACAACACTTTTTTATGTCATTATACCCAACCTTAAACCAATTTAAAGATCACTACCTAGTGATTGGAGGTGAATGGAATACATATCAAAACCCAGAAAAAGATAAATCTAATCTGACCAAATCACATAATAAACAAGCCACATTAGCCCTTAATGAACTCAAACAAGATTTCAAACTATATGACCCTTTTAAACATGGGAACAGTGCAGATAAAACAGGGAAATTCACATTCTATTCACAATGCCACAAAATGTGGTCAAGGATAGACTTCTTCTTAATCTCTGACATATTCATTAACATGGACCCAACAATAACTATACATACCAGGTTCTTTTCAGATCACTCCAAAATCACACTGAACATTAACTGGGACAAAAAGATATATTTAGAGAATAGGGGTCATAATTGGTCATTAAACCCTAATTTACTTTCCAAAATGGATGTAATAAAAGAAACAGAAGCAATACTAAAAATAGCTCTTACAAATATCACTAACTCCCAAGTACCAACTGACATAGAATGGGCTGCAACCAAAGCACAAATCAGAGGATTGTTTATCAAAAAAGCAGCATACTATAAAAAAATACAACTGAAAGAGGAGCATATACTGAAAGGGAAAACAGAGCATCTTGAAAAAGAACTAATAAATAACCCTAAGAACCAAACAGAAGCAGAACTTTTAAAACTGCAAAGGGATCTACATATGTTAGAAACCAGGAACCTATATTTCTATGAAGCCAGAATGTTAGCCACTTACGCAGAAGAAGCTCAAATACCATCTAGAGCTCTTGCCAGAATTATCTGTCAACACAAAAATGCCTCCAATATATCAGAAATAAACTACAGAGACAAAAACTACACAAAAAAATGAAGACATTATTAAAACATTTGAACAAATATACTCTCAAATATATGGAGCACAAATACTACAAACCTCAAAGGAAGATAGAACTCTTTTTCTTCAAAAACTGAAATTCCCTAAACTCAATTTTGAGCCGATATCCATCAGTGAAATTATTACAACAATCAAACACTTAAAAGTGCATAAGGCTCCGGGTCCGGATGGACTCACATCAGAATTTTACAAAGCATTTTCCCCCTTGATAGCCAAACTACTATACTATACACTGAATTACATAATAAACTATAAAATAAATGACATCCACTTTAATGCCTCTAAAACTATATTTATATTAAAATAACACACAGACCCCAAAAACCCCGACAGCTACAGACCCATCTCCCTCTTAAATATAGATACTAAAATATTTACCTCTATACTTGCAAACAGAATAAAAATCTGACAGAAAAAATCCTCTCCCCAGAACAATCCAGTTTTACACCACATAGACAGACTAGTGACAATACATTAACATTAGATGCACTAATATCCTACGCTAACCGATACAATATCAACATCTACACAATGGTAGTGGATGCCCACAAGGCATTTGATAGGGTTAATCTAGAATTCTTACTCCAAACACTACCCTACTTTAATATACCCAATACCTTCATTCAGATCATCCAAACTCTCTATAGCAACCCATACACATCTCTGTATATAAATAAAACTTGGTCAAATGGGATCCTAATAAAAAATGGAACAAGACAAGGATGCCCACTATCACCCTTCCTGTTTAACCTACACCTAGAACCACTCTTTCTATACATTAAACAAAATACATATCACAATCCTCCATCAATACACAACTTCAAAAAATACCTCACTGCATTTGCAGATGATCTGAACATATACTGCACTACACCAAATTCAGATATAAACAAAATAATAGCTGCAATTGAACATTTCTCGACTATGTCTAACTACAAACTAAACCTTAATAAAACTAATATTTTCCCCCTAAAAACACCCAAACTCATCTCACTAATACCATTGTTAAACACAATAAAAATTAAAGAAGAAACTAAATACCTGGGAATCACCTTTTTCCAGAATAACAAAGACTTCTACCAGCACAATGTAAACCTTAAATGGCAAAATATAATGCAAGACTGCAAAAGATGGAACATAAAAATACCATTCTTGGCCAAGGTATCAATAATCAAAATGAACATTTTACCTAGATTAATGTATATATTCATGACATCACAGACAACAATACATAATAAATTCTTCAAACAAATTCATACCTTCCTAGCAAAATTTATATGGGAACCAAAAAAAACCAGAATCTCCTATCCCAAATTAACACTCCCCAAAAGCAAAGGAGGACTAAATCTACCAGATTTTAAAATGTACTACTCGATCATTAACACTAACAGAATATTGAGAATAGCTGAACATAACCCGTCAATGGAAATTTGGTCTCCTCTCTGGGTGACAATATATTATAGATAAATTAAAGCTCTAGGTTTCAATCCCAAAGCACATCCATTCCTGAAGCAGAAAGAAATACAAACTTATAACATTATAGAGCCCTTAAAACATTCTATCAACCTAGTGCAAAAACTCTTTCAATTCTTGAACCTTAGACATGCCATGACAATACTGCAACCCCTTCATAAAAACCCAAATTTAAAAATAAACAATAAGATGCTGGACTTAGTCCCTTTTCCCAGACTAAAAGATAAAACAATCCAAGATATCTATCCCTACCTTAACTGTTCAATACAAGAAATGAGGACCAACTTAAACCTCCCTAAATCACACATAATAATCCTAAGACAAATCAAAGAACTGTGTTCCAGTTATCTCCAAAATATTACTATGACCAATAGTGACATAGAAACTTGTAGCAGGTTTTGGAAAACTATTATCACAACAAAGAAAACTATTACCAATTCATATAAAATGATAAATGAAATCAAATACCAGAAGGACCTCCTCTTCTCTAACTACTGGAGAAAAATTAAACCATCCATAGATGATCAGCAAATAAGCCAGGCAATCAATCTAACACTGAAGATTCTACCCTTCAAAAAGTTAGCATACACTCAGCTCATGATCAATAATAATGCTTATTTTACACCTGCAATCCTACACAAATTTAACATATCAAAATCACCTTTCTGCCCACACTGTAAGGACCAGATAGCTGACTTAATCCATGTATTTTGGAGCTGTAAATGTGTCTATAAACTCTGGAACTCTCTCAAGGTACAATTACAAAAAATGGGTTGTCAAACATCAACATTAACTTGGGAATTCACTCTGTTACACATTCTCCCACCCAACATCCCAAGAAAACAAGCAAATACACTTTTAACAATTTTCTTACTAATGAAACTGTATATAGCTTTTAAATGGCTAGATACGATAAATATCTCTTGGGAGGGTTTTAAACAAGTAGCTATACAACACCTTTTAGCTCATAAAATAGTAATAGATAAAAGAAACAAAAACATGAAATCCAGAGAAATTTGGGAACAAACCTTTAACATCATATTAGCATAATTCATCACACAGCAACTTAGAAATACACTATAATGGAACCAAAGAACACATACAAGTTCAGATATTAAATAATAACTTGGATATTATGAATGTATATACTGTCTATATAACTGTGGAATTAACAATGAAAGCATCTATGTACATAGTGTAAATAGATATGTTGTATGACCTATAGCCTGTGGTATTTGACATCAATGTATAACATATGTATATGTGTATGTATGTATATATGTGTGTATGTATGTATGTGTGTGTGTACATATATATATATATATATATATATATGTGTGTGTATGTATGTGTGTGTATATATATATATATATATATATATATATATATATATATATATATATATATATATATATATATATATATATATATATATATATATATATATATATATATATATATATATATATATATATATATATATATATATATATATGCACATGGTCATGTTGTAAGATGGTTTTTATTTGTGACATTTATTAATGTAAAAATAAAAATAAAAATTATTGAAAAAAAAAAAAAAAAAAAAAAAAAAAGAAATAGTATCCTGTCTATATTTTGATGAAAGCAGTGCAGGAGGATATGTCTACTGCAGATCTTTGAATAAGATAAAGAGAAGTTATGTCTTACCATAACATTCCATCTGTATTGCTCTTGGTGACTTGGTTCCTCCTTGCTTGTTGATGTACCAGACCACTGATATATTGTCTGATTGGACTGCAATTGTCCCAGAGGGGAGAGCCATATGGAATGCCTACAACGCTAACATTACGGCTCTCAGTTCTACGACACTGATATGCAGGTGGGCATCTGAGGTGGACCATGCGTCTTGGACAGTCTTTCCCTGAAAATGGCCCCCCCACCCAATCCGGGAAGCATTTGTGGTCACAATGGCTGTGGGCTGGGAGGGTTGAAAAGGTCAGCTCCAAAGATCTACATCTGGCCACACCCTCCAAGGCTTGGAGAACTTGTCTTGCAGGGACTGATGTTTGAGAAAGAATCACTAAGATTTGAAGCCTCAATCGATGGAGTCTGTGAAGAGGGAGTGATACCAGACAGGACTGAGTATAAACATTGCTCCAATGAACTCTATTTGTTGTGTAGGGATAAGATTTGATTTCTCCCAATGTATCGTTATACCCAACAATTTTGCCAGAGAGAGTATGTTGTAGTGCAGTTACCAGAAGATGCTTGGTGGGGGGCGGTAAGAAGCCAGTCATCTAGATATGGAAACACCCATAATCCTTTTAGTCTCAAGTGAGCTGTTACCACTGCCACGCATTTCATGAACACTCTGAGGGCTGTAGAGAGACCGAACGGCAGGGCACGGAATTGGTATTCACTGGCTCCTAGCTGGAAGTGAAACAGACTCCTGGAGCATTTGTCCATTTTGATGTGGTAATACGCATCCCGGAGATCTATAGAGCACATCCAATAACCTTCTCTTAAAAAGGGAAGGGTGGACTGAACCATGACTATCTGGAATTTGGTTTGGGTGACAGTCTTGTTTAAGCTGCTGAGATCCAAAATGGGTCTCCAGTCCAGTCTTTTTTGGCACCAAAAAAGAATCTCAAGTAAAATCCGAATCTGCGCTGGTCTGGTGGGACTGGTTGGATGACTCTCTTTTCAGACAGCTTTACAATCTCTGAAGCTGCTGCCTCCCTTTGACTGGGTGGAACATTGGGAAGTTTTCTTGGAAATTTTGACTGATAAGAAAGAGGAATGATGTAACTTCTGGTGATAATATTCTGCACCCAGTGATCGGTGGTGATAGAGTGCCAGTCAGCTTGGTGCAGAGAGAAATGACCCCTGACTGCTTCCAGAGGTAAGCAATTGGGCCGCCTCTCAGAAGCACTGATAAGGCTGTCCAGAGAAAGAGTCCCTGGAGCCTTGGTTGCAAGGACCCCCTCTGTCCCTATAGAGGCATCTTCCAGAATTGTTACCCCCTCTGCCTATGGGAGTATCATCATCACGTGTGGCATGGAAAGGACCCTGATATTTCTTATGCCACATGTTCCCACTCCTCTGATTCCTGGAGAAGGTACGTTGAGGGATGGAAAACTGTAGGGCTACACAGCAGACAGGGTTTTTCAGTCTTGCTCGCACCTGGCTAGTGTGTCCTTCACTTTGGAGCCAAAGAGGGATGAAGCTTCAATGGGAGCATTCAGAAAGGAAGACTTGAAGGGATCTGTGAGGTCACAGATATGCATCCAGGCATGACGTCTCATAACAATGCCCAAACCCACTGCTCTAGCCTCCCCTTCAGTCGCGTGTGAGAACATCCTCATGGACGAGTTGGCTATTGATTCCAGGGTTGCTAGCTGCGAGGCCACTTTGTCCCTGACCTTGTCAGACAACTGTCCTGCGAGTGTCCCAGAAAGGTTGGAAATCAAGTCCCTCTGGAGCCTTGTAAAGTGTGCTAAATAATTCAGGGACCATATAGCAAAGGTCCCTGATGCAATGACATGCATCCCAAGTCTGTTGACCGCTCGTGACTCCCTGTTGGGCAGGTGGACAGCAGGACTTTCCTCAGCCAAGTCCATTTTCATGACCACCGTCATCACTATAGCATCAACTGGTAACCCTTTGGACCAGTGCAGATTCTCAACATGAGGGGACAGAATTTTGTCTGGTCTCCAGGGGATTGCCTTAATGGACTCAGGGTTCTTCCACACACACTACACCATGAGTTGGACAAGCTTGTCAGCAGACGGAGTCACCCAAGAGGTAGACAGCCAGGCACGAAAAAACTGCAGGAACATGGAGTCCTCAGATGAAGGGTTGGAGGGCTTCCAATCACTTCATTGTTTCAACATCTCCAGGATGTCTCCGAAGGAGACATCATCAGGAGGTGACAGTGGGGACCCTTCACCATCATCGTAGTCCATGTTTTCCATTAAGGACACCTCAGGTGAGTCCACGTGCTTCCTCTTACACATCTTCTTTCAAGGGGGCTCCTCAGTGGGGGTCTCTGAGGAGGACACGGAAGAGTGGGTACCCTGAACAGGGGTGTCCTGCGGCTTCTCTGCCCGGTGTCCCGGGGGGGTGGTCTGTGACAGCTGCAGCTCAGGGGGTGAAAACTGGGATTCCGACATCATAGGAGTGCTACCAGAAGCAAGAGACCTCTCCATCGCATGTAAGGCCTGCCTGCCTGAAGAGGGATGGGAGCCCGGAACAGAGAAAGACTACCCTGCTCTGATGAACCTGCCCCCACAGGTGCAGCCTCAAGCAAGATCAGCATGGATGCAGCCATCGGCTCTGAGGAGGGAACAGAGGAGAAAGTTAGCACCGTACATCAGGCCAACACAACCCATCCCCAACCCCCAGATTGAGGAAGGACTGGTTCATCAGGAACCAAAAGGCCAAAGGGACAAACTCTGAGCTGGAGTGAAGTGCACCATAGGCGCCGAGGTGGTGGGTTCCAGGAAGGATGTCAGAACAGAAGGCTTCAGAACTGAGATGGTCGGAGGAGTGTAAGATGGAGTCTATGGATAAGGCACCCAAGTCCAGCAGGTGGATGGGTTTTAGAAAGTGATGGAATCCCCCTGGCTACCAACAGCTGGTCCACAAGATACACCACATCGTATTCTGAAAGGCTCCTGGTGGATCTAGTGGATACTCCAGATGGAGAGTCAGGATGTTCGAGAAATGGGCTATAAGCTTGACCCAGAAACAGGTCTACTGAGGGAGAGTATTGGGTCCATGGTGCAAGGTCTGCTGGCACTGAAGTCTCTAGTTTCGAGACTGGAAGCAAAGGGGTCAGATCCAGTGAGATCAGTACAATGCTCAGTGCTGAAGTGACACTCGGAGTCAAAACAGTTGGTTCCAAAATGGAAACTGAAGTCGAAGTCGCACCCTGAGCCGAAGTAGCTACAGGTGCCAAAGTCGAAATAGGTGTAGTAAGATCTATGATTGGTGCTGGAGGCAGGGCCTGAGCCAATACAGGGGTTGGTATCAAAGGTTTTGAGACATCCAGAACCGAGGAAGGCAGAGCTGAAGAGGCAGATTTACGCTCCAACGGTAGCTTAGGGACCTTAGATTTCCCAGGTTTGCTGTGATCGCCCGATGGTGAAGAAGGAACAGAATGGGATCTCTTTTTGTCCTTAGAAGGAGGAGTTGAGACCTCCATCGCATAAATGGCCTCTGAGAAGGGAGACTTGAGTAACCCCTTCAGAATGAGTTTATTTTTGCACTCATTAAGTGTGTTGGGTGAAACTTTGACAAATATCACATGGAGGCTGCACCAAAAGGTGGGTCACTCCCAAACAGTATAAACAGTCATCATGCAAGTCACTGTTAGGTAACTTGCCCTTACAAAAAGTACAGTGCTTAAAGCTAGAGGTACCCTTCTTATACATTTTAATAGAAAAGGACACCACAACTAACTGTATAATCCAACAATAATGAAGTCACTCAGTTCAAAAATCACAAGAAAAATACCAATACTACAATACACTGTACAAGAGAAGAGAGGGAAACACCTGAATAAAGATAAAGGCTAACAAGTTAAGCAAGAGAAAACAATACCAGCTATGGTACTGAAGTAATATCACAAGGGTAAGGGAAAAGGCCATACCAACAATGGTACTTAAAGTTTATCAACGCTAACAATGGGTAGAGTGGAAAATATATGGTTAGACAGAAGAAATGACTCTAGTAATACTAAAGGTTTAGTAAAATATGAAGATATCCAAAAACATTTACACAAATATCAAAAAATATTTTACTTAGCTGAGAGCTTGGCTGAAACGCGGCTTTACGGCTACGTGGCAAATGAGATCTGAGGTAACAGAGAGAAGGGCATTCTGGGCATAGACTTAGCTTGAGAGTTTTTTTAGCTGGCGCAAGCTTGGTAATAGGCCGACTCAGTTCCGAGGGCTCAGAAATGAACTCATCAGTGATGAATGGAAAGAAGATTAACAACATTAGATTAAGTGTTATAGTGGTCTTCTCACAAATGTTATTAAAATGCTGTAATGGCTTATGAAACAGTTAACATGTTTTCCAGTAAGCATATTCAAATATTCTCTAACCCATCTAACAGCCTTTCACTTTACTGACCCATGTATCTTTAACTGAGGGCATGCTCTGCATGCATAGCTTACGTCTTCCATTTTAAAATAGGTAATTATGGCTTTCTGATTGTTTTCACCATTGTTTATGAAGGTCCTCGCTTAATCTGTGGAAAATACTCCTAAAATATTGGGCAGGATTCACAAAGCCTCCGTGTAAGAGTTATAACTCATACACGGAGGCTGCAGTTAAACGGAGTGATGTCAGCATGCTCTGCATATTCATGAGAGCATGCTGAATCACACCTAAGGCTAACATGGTCCAGTAGGGGGCGTGTCCGTAGGCCGAGCCCTGTAAGCGGACACGCCCCCAGAAGAGTAAAAGTGCCCAAAGTAAACACCCACGACACAGTCCATGGAAATGTGAATAAACACAACACAACACGTCCCCACAGACTACGAACATAAAATTTACAAATGAACATCACATAATTTTTTTTTAAATTGTAAAGATGTTTAACCGTGAGTGCGCTCGTTTGCGTGGGCGTGCCCGTAGCGCAGCTACAGTTAGCAGTCAGTGGGAAAGCATATAAGAACTAAATATGCAAAGTAAGCCAAGAAGCAATAGCGTAGCGGTAGAGATGTTGGCTGAAGAGCAGGCATTCATGGTTCGAGCCCCCACAACACCAATTTTTATTTTTAGCAAAATAAGCACGAAACAAGTCCCTGACAAATATGTACACATAAAATCACATTTTATGTAAAATGTAATGAAATAGCCCATTTATATTGAAGAAATGTGAGGTACCAAAACAATAAAAAATGCCAGATGTGCCCATAGCTGAGCTTCAGTTTAACAGGGTGAGTGCATCTGCCCGTAGGTGAGCAGTGGTTTAACTGGTGCAAAATGAGTGCCCGTAGCTGAGCAGTGGTTTAACACGCTAAAGCTATGTGTCCCTAACTGAGCTGAGCGTAATATGCATTCTGACAGCCAAATGAGGCGTAAACCAGCGTACCCCGTTTGAGCGGAGCTGCGCACAGCGCCAACAAGCTAACCGATGGGCAACGTTGAGCAAGCCGTATCAAAACTGCCTTTACACAGACACACCCCTCAGCATGTCTAGACAGTCATAAAAAATAAAAAAGTAGTGGCCAGGTTCGAACCCAGGATACTATACACCATAGTCAAGGTACCAAACCACTAAGCCATGACAGCAGTACCTATAAATGCAATAATAGCTAATATATAGGAATGAATACAAACTGGAGCATGACAATGCAGGTTAACTGAAGTTGATACAATTCCAAAATGGCCAATCACAGATATGTGCGGGAAAAACGGACTATATAAGCCCCATAGGCGGGAATACACAGCATAAACGATTGTAGAACTGAACTGCAGGCAGAATGACAGGAGTAGGAGAGGGTAGTTGCTTTCGAGCACAGAGGTGGGGCATTGAGGAGTCCAGGTACATGGTCTGGCTCCTAGTCCACAATCATGAGGCCCAACTCATGCAGGGCCAGGTCCTCTGGGAGCATACAGGGCTGAGGCGTGGGACCGGTTGGCTCATGATCTCACCAGTGCCACAGGGATTCCAAGGACTGGTGAGCAGGTCCATCACCACCATGCGGACCTGAAGAGACACAAGCAGGACCAACTGAACCTTTGGATCCAGGAGGCCCGGCAAATGCCCAATGCCCCACTACTGAGTAAGTTACATTTAATTATGTATGTAAGAAATTAAACTAGCTGATATTATGGAGATGTGTATTCCAATATTACTTCATTTATATTACAGCTGCCGGTGTCCGTTCTGCAAACCGCAGAGCCTATGGCGATAGGCTGGTGCGGTTGTGCCACCAGGCAGGTCAGTAATCCACTACCAGTAACTGTAAAGAAATATAAAAGTATGACAGTCAGCAAAAGAGTGCAGTGTAGTCACTAAGGAATAAAATGTGCAAGTAACAGTGTGAAAGTGTCTGCAAGTATTGCTTGATTACAAAAGTGTGTTGCAGCCTGTAAGCCAAACAGAAAAATGAAAATGTCTGACATAAATTCTGAAATAAAAATGCCCCACCTGTAAGAAAATAGTACACAACCTGCAGCAGGCTGAAAAGTATAGCTGCAGAAGATGATGAAATCACATGTGTGAAATATATCCCTGTTGAAATACTGAAACATGACAGAAGTGAGACTGCTGGAAAGGATTGTAATAACTACAGGTAAAACATGTCAATAAAGCCTAGAAGTAAGTACCATCCTGAATATTAAAATGAAAACAAGTGAGAGAGTGTGAGAAAGTGTCATGAATCCAGCAATACAGTAGTAATAACCCCTGAATAAAGTATACTGCAGTCAAGACAGAATGAAATGCATGTTCATAGTTCATAGTTCATAGTTCATAGTTTAGTACTAAGCTAACTGCCCTTGCGAGCCATTTTAAGCCTAGCCAATTATCCTCAGGAGAGACAAACCCTGCACCTTGTGGGGTAGAAGGAAAAGACCCCCTTTAAGCCCACCACCCCTCCGAGAATCAAAACCAAACAGCGAAATCTGTTCAAAGTGTTGCTGCATCTGGAATGTGTATCCCAAAATCTGGATATGTTGCTCTCAGTCTGCAATATGCAGATAGTATGATTGTCTGATATACCAAACATCCACACTTGTCTACAGCTATATAAAGCAAATGTAGCAGGATGATGTAGCTGAACAAAGCTAGATATGAATGTGTATGAAGAACAATAAAATGTATATTGATGTTGCAGTAACAGTCCTATCACCAAATTGAAATAGTTATCATATAGGAAACTGTAGTTAGAACAGTAGTGTGTATATATCTGTAGCTATTAGAAATGTACAGCATATGTATTGGTATTTGAAGGTGTTAATATTATTTTCTTCACCCTACCCTATACCACATATAACCCATTCCACGTGAAAATGGTATGTGCAATCACAATTAACACCCCTTGACATTTGTCCTGTTGGGTCATATATATTTGCATGTCCGTTGATGCATCTGCCCTGTTCATACATCCAAACCTGATGGCCTGTTGCCATCAATTAACCCTGCATGTTGTTGGACTGTGTATTGCTGTTCAAATTATGCATGTGTTATGCACGCTGTTCAATGGTGTGAATATCTGGGTGTTTGGTTAATGGGAATACTAATGCATGCTGTTACAACTAATTGTGAATGGTATTATATGTCTCTAACCCAAACTGTCATGACATAATGCAAAACATAGGATGACAGGGAAGGCGGGTTCCAGCGGACCCACCTCTCCCACCTCTGCTGGCGAGTGCACCTGGTACTGGTGCCGAGTCTGGACCCTCCTCCGGTGGCCCTGTGCCACCTGCGGGTGGAAGCGCTGCAGGGGATGGGGCTCACCCCCCCTCTGCAAGTGTGGCCGGAGGAAAACCACCACTCACCCTCCGTAGCGTCCGGACTGTGGTGCGTAGGGAGATTCGGGACTCTGTTCTCAAGCCCCTACGCCAGCTTGAGGCACGGGTGGCACAACTTACGGGCATGCCTGTTGCCCGGCCTACACAGCCCCCAGCACAGCCCCATCCTGGGCAGTGAAGGAACAGTGGCAACTGCCTATGGGTGGGGATATCAGTTGCACTGTTGCCATCTGTGGGCTCACAGGCTCTGGATATCCAAACCTCCATCCCCGTCAATTGTGTAACCCCCCCCACATGTGTCATACACCGCCCCTGTATGCGTCTTGTTTGTCTTGTCTGTTTACCTACCCAACCTACCTCCCCAGCTGTACCAACTTCCTTCACCTGACATACCACTCTCACCTGAAAAAAAAAAAGGGCACTCTGTACCCACAAAAAAATTACGCCCCATACATAGCTGCCCATTCTGCACACATGTCTGCTGGACATGGAATCTATCAATTACAATTGGCTGTACAACAAGTATTATTGTTGTCCTGACACCTCTCTCAGGGGTGGAAGATTTCAAATGTCACACCAAATTACATACATATGCACAGCTGTTGCTGATGAAGAAATAGGCAGCTATGGGCCTTACCTACATCCCTCCTGCAAATCCCAAGCTTGTTTCCCTACTGTCTTACCCTCTTTGTGACCCCTTTTTCACCACTTTCCTGTCTCCCCATTTTCATTTCTTTCAAAGAAAATAGCGCGGGTGTGCGCCAGAGTAAGCACTGTTAAGTGGTTGTAAGCGGGTGTGCGCAGAGCTGAATGCCAGTGCGCATGCATGAGCTCCGCGCAAACCAGCGCTAACCCGGTTACAACTGCTTAAAAGTGCCTTAGTCACTTTGATTGACAGGTCCTGTACTCAGTTCAAGAGCAAAATAAAATCCCACTGTCAGTCCCGAACCCAGGACCTTGGAAACACTAGTCTGTATGACCTACCACTAAGCCATGACTCTTATACAAGAACACTGTGCTAAAATAAATATAACATGTAATAGTAGGGATGAATATAGGATGTGTAGTACCCAAAGCATGTCATATAGAATTACTGTCAAAACTACTGGATTCCCATAATAGTAGTGTGTGAACAGAAACAGCCATGCTAGTTGTTAGCTTGTAGGTAATAATGTCAGTTAATGTACATATATAAATGTATGTATATGTAAATATATATATATATATATATATATATATATATATATATATATCTATATATAGTTGTAGGTGTCATTGTGCATACCCACTTACTACAGGGAACAGGAGAGAGGAATGGAGAAATGTGAATCTACAACACAGCCTGAATCATGACAGAGATACTAAGCTTTACACTCACAGAACAGTGTCCACAGCATACCAGCATGGTCCCCGCCCTTACAATCTGAAAGGGCAACACCTATCTCACATACCCTTTTATAGCACTGACCTGAAATCACAGTGAGAACTGCAATCAGTACACAACTGGCTGTATGCAATTAGCAAATGCTGGCTTACAATTGGTGCAGAGGCCATCACATGGACCTATGCAGATACCTACAAAAGCATCCAGTACTAACACTCCACACATGCAATACATTCATTGCACTGTCTGGAAGCAAACAGAGGGAGAGAGAGAACAAAAAAAAAAAAAAAAACCTACACACTGTGACTCTAAGCTGTCAGCAGTGACAGTAGCAGCAGCAATCAGAAGCAGTGGTAACGCAACCAGCTGCAACAAACACAGGTAATGCAAAGTAGCCGGTTAATAGTGTGCATACTGTGAACCCTTCAAATGTGTCATAGGTCTGTATCTGTAGGTATGTCCATGTGATATGTTGTGTGTACGTAGTTCCACCAAAAGGGGATGACCATACATTACATGTCAATCAGTGTTAGGCCATGATCCTGGCAGCAGTTGTCTGTGCATTGCCCTCAGCAATGGCTGTAGTGACTGCTTTGAAAGGTCAGCCAGATTCAAAAGGTAGGATCAGCCCATCACAAAGGCACACTGGCTAGGAACAAGTGTCTGCAGGTACCCGATATCACTGCATATGCATCCCATACTGCATAATTCCATAGCTTAGCAGACCAGTCCGGTTATGCATATGATGTGGTAGTTCCCAGGGTCAGTCGAGGTGCCTCCTTAGTGGTGTGGGACCACTGTCGCTGTATGCCACTGTCCAGGTACATATCCTGTAGTACGGCCAAGATAAATTATCGGTGTTATATGCGGTTGTATGTCCTCTTGGAGTGCAGGTAGCACACATCCAGGGATACCATGAGGTCACAGTGATGCTGTGTGTTCTGCTCTGCTGAGGGTGGCCCTCACCTGGACATGTGAGATGATAGGGAGGTTACATACAGCTGTGATAACTATTTCAACTGGTGGGGGAGAAGGAGGGGGGATACGTGCACTGAACCTGTCTGCAAGACTGTTGCCAATATCCATGTGTTTGGTGAATGTTAAGTAGGTGTGTATTAACACAGAGCATATCTGAGGCATTTGGTCTATATGTGTAACATAACTGAAGAAGGCCTTGTGGTCATCCATAGTGTTTGTGGCCATTTCCCTCCCAGAGTAGGCCGTGGCCGTTGTTATGATGGACCGTAGCGTAGTACCAGTGCTGACCACAGATGCCTTCCCTTAATGTGAATGTGCTCTGTCCTGCAATAGCCTCCTGCTATTGTTATACAATCTGCCTCTGTCTGGGGTCCACCGGACAGGATGCCTAACCTTTGTGCATAGGGTCTGGGTTAGAAATGTGTGTACAAGTTCCATGCAATCTGTGGCATGTCCGTGGTAAGCATTTGCAAAGGGGTCAGCAGTGTGGGTTGTGGCTTCCACTGGCCCAGTGTGCTGCATGGATACCATCTCAGTCCCAACAAGTGAATAACTGTCTAATCACATACATATCAAAGTAGTCTACTGTGCTGGTGGTGGTGGGATATGTATATCCAGGCCGAGTAACTTGTGCCCACATCACACTAGTGGATGGCGTCCCACATACAGTACCTTGGGATGAACCCCCAGAGTGAGGTTGTGCATTGGACCTGTCAGTGTGTGCTGACCGATGGGGCATGCTACTATGTTGTGTGGAATGTGGCAGGTATTGTTGCACAGGTGTTGGCTGAGCACTGATATCTGGCCATGTACCTGTGTATCCACCACGACACACACACACATGCAACATATGGGAGTAGTAGTATATCACTACACATGAGTATCATGTATAGTATGTGTGCCATATATTGCTGGCATAGTCTGCTGATATCCTGTTTGTGTTCTCTTCCAGGGAGATGGTGCGTCAGCGTAATCCCACCTACTCTGCAGCGGAAGATGAGGAGATCCACCAGAGCCTGGTGCGGGAGTATGACATCCTGTTTTCCCGCACCAGTCAGAATCAGCAGGAGTGGTCTGCACTGTGGCAAGACCTTGTCCGTAGGGTAAATGATATTGGCATGCATAATAGGACATATGAGCAGGTACGACATCACTGCAGTGATTTAATCCGAAGTTTCTGTCAGCGTGCATCAGAAATCCACAGGCAACAGGTTGCCACAGGAGATGGGGTGGCCACACATCCCCCCCTCACCAGACTGGAGGGGCTACTCCTAAGTGTTGTGGCTCCAGCAACAGCAGTACACCTGCATCATGATGGAGGCTGGATCCACACAGCAGCACGACATGAAGCATGCAGGTAATATGCCATATGTACACTTGACTATTCTGTACACTGTTAGTTTATGCATGTGTAAGGTGTGTCCGTGGTATGTATCTGTCATCATAGTATGTAATTGTGCATGTGTGATACTAGCAATATCAGCAGCTGACATGTGAAAGGCAACTGGTGTACTACTGCACTGTATCATATGCAATATCAATGGCACAGTTGTGCCCACTGACATTAATCTCATCATTTCTGCAGGTCCCTCTGGGGTTACAGCAAGGCAGGCCATCCATGCTGTTGAGTGTGTTTAACATAACCTATAATAGTCCTGATAATGCTAGTAACAGTAGTGTAACTCAGTAGTGCTCTGTGTGTATACTGCGGGGTGTGAAGGTGTGCCTGTGCCCATGTGTGCAGGTGTGCCTGTGTCCACGTGTGCATGTGTGCCTGTGTCCACGTGTGCCTGTGTCCACGTGTGCCTGTGTCCACGTGTGCATGTGTGCCTGTGTCCATGTGTGCCTGTGTCCACGTGTGCCTGTGTCCACGTGTGCATGTCTGCATGTGTGCCTGTGTCCACGTGTGCATGTGTGCATGTGTACACATGACCACATGTGCATGTGTCCACGTGTGCATGTGTGCATGTGTACACATGGCCACATGTGTATGTGTGCATGTGACCACATGTGCATGTGTCCACATGTGCATGTGTGCATGTGTCCACGTGTACCTGTGTGCATGTGTCCACGTGTGCATGTCTGCATGCGTGCCTGTGTCCATGTGTGCCTGTGTCCATGTGTGCATGTGTGCAGAAGTGCATCACTGGTAACAATGTCTGGAGACTGTAAACTGTGTTTCCTGTCTTCCTCCCACAGGTTCTGGTGCTGCTCTGGTGACCTGCAGCAGGGAACCTGAATCTTGTGCCACGGGTGCTGGTCATGATGATATTTGTGTAATGGTACAGGAAGGTGTGTCAGGGTCCGCCATTGGTCAGCCAATTATCAGTACACAGCTGTCAACCCCATCATTGTGCACAGTCATCCTGCCAGTACATCCTTTGTCACCATTGTCCCTAGGTGATGGACAGGATACAGTGGGCATAGACCATGGTAATGTGGTACCTGTGGCACATGCATCCCCACACAGCAGCCATGGGCAGGGTCCTCCGATGGTACCACACAGATAGTTGCCCATGGGTTCTCGTGGGAGCATCCATGGGTGTACTGCCTCTGGCCAACGTGCCCAAAGAGGTCTGTCAACCTCAGCTATGTTTTGGACTGTCATGCAGGCACAGTCGCGTATGGAAAGGTACACCAGACAGGGTGTGAGGGAGCTGAGAGCATGTCACACAGCCATGACAGACAGTATGCGTGACATTGCGGATGCTATCCGTAATTTCACCGATGTCATAGACAGACGTTGTGGGGACATATTACAGCAGTTCCACAACCAAATGTCCATGAGCCAGGGCAATGGTGGGTGTTTGCGGCGTTGACGTGGCCATATGCTGGCAACAGCAGCAGCTGGCAGTCGGTGCGGATGACAACAGGCTCGCACACGCCCCCATAGTGCCAGCAGCAGCCCCAGCAATGCTGGGTCTGTGCTGTCATTGGAACGCCCCAGGAGACCACATGCACGTGGCTCTGGACAGTCTCAACAGGGACCTGTGTCCAGTCAACACACTCCTGCTTCTGATGACAGTACCCAGTCTGGCTTAGTACTGGATACGGTCCGTAGCACCCCTGCCAGGCACAGGTACCGTGTCCATGCCCACAGACAATGATCTGTATGACCTGCCAGGTGCAGTCTGTGGCTGTCCACAAACCCCTGTATATGGCAGCCATGAGGTGGAACTGTGCGTGCATACACACATGCGAAATGTTAACACCTAGGGTGACCACATACACGCACACACTGCACCAACACTGCCCCACCCTGTACTGCTGCCCCTCACCAACACACATACACACACATGTCAATTGGTGGTATCAGTGGCTGACTCAGGCATACCTAATTCACACCCTGTGCATATGATGACACTGTGCCACCTCCTGCAATCTCCAACATCATTGCGGGAACAGGTAAACACGTTGCTGATGCACAGGGTGACTACATAGAAGTGTATTAGTAGTATCATGTTGGTAACAGTACAGTGTGCTGCTATGACTGTGTGTATATCCCAGCATGCCTGCTGCAGTAATTGTATGAATGTCCTGAACTATCTGCACCCATAGTACATACCAAAGTGTAACAGCTGCACATAATTGCATGCCAGTGGTAAGGTTGTCAACAGATAGCCGCATACATGGGTAGCACAGGGGGGAAGCTAACGCAAGTAGTGATATGCAATGGTGGACATGTACAGTAATGGTGTCAAGTTGCCCACAACGACTATGCAATGTGAATGTTTGCGCATGTAGATAGGTGTGCAGTACCAATGTAATCCAAATCACAAATAACTATGACATAATATCAGTTCTACCATGGGCATCTGCGCTGTGTATTCCTGGGTACATGTTGATAATGCCTACATATTTGCATTGTTACTTACTGTTATTGTTACCCCTTCTTTGTTGTACAATGCACTACTTCCAGCCCTGCTTACTGTAGCTTTGTTTGCATGCATGTTCACTTGGGGTTCCCTGGAACACTGCTTACACCTGCAATGCAGAGGTACAGTGCTTCTGTAGACTCCTAGTGACATCTGCATAGCGTACGGTACGTATGTAAACTTTACACATGACAGAACGTCACTGTCTGTCCTGTACGCATGTACGTTGCCTGTGACACATTGCACATGTCTTACCTGGCATTTACCCACGTGTGCAGTCATATATGCCAGTGCTATGAAACAGTAGCAGTACACCCACACATACACACCTTCAGTATGTTGTTCCCCATTGGCCCTATGTGTTGGTACTCACCATGGCAATCACACTACTAGGGTAGCATGTGCAAAGGTAACCTGTGAATCACCTCTATGGTCCAGTTGTGGTTTATGTGAGTCATGTGGCAATGTCACAGCTGCCACATGTATGCAGTCAGCCATCACCCTTGGCCAGGAACGTACAACACATGTGTGGGATGCCACCATACAGCCAGTCTGGGGACTGAGCTCTCTAAACCCAGTAATGCCATACCCTGTCAGGTGGCATGTCATATATACTACATCCTGGACAAACTTCAACCCCAATCCCTGCTGCTACTATTGATAAAACCCCTGAAGATGTTTCTGATAGTTTTGACCAATTCTTTACTGAGACATTTCAAGCCCTAGCTAGCCATCTACCTCCTAGCTCCCCTGGTCCTGAAAGTAGCACCCCTAGAAACCTACTTGCGTTCAGCTGCCAACCAGTCGCCACTTCACTTCTCCGTACCTTGATTGAAAAAGTAAAACCCACTACACTTTCTGCTGATCAACTCCCTGCCGAGTACCTACAAAAATCAGCTGATGCTATTGCTTACCCCGTCTCAAAACTAATCAAACGAACCATGGTAGAATCTAAATTTCCCACCATCTGGAAAATATCCTATGTAATCACACTTCACAAAGGAGGCAGCTGTACTGAATTCTCCAATTATAGGCCAATAGCTATACTCTCTCCACTTGCAAAGATTATGGAAACTTTATTCATAGACAATTCATGCACCACCTAATCCAAAATCGCCTTATGGCAGACACTCAGCATGGCTTCCGTTCTCATCACAGCACTACTTCAGGCCTCCTAGCCTTTACTAACACCATAAACCATACTTGCAACACTAATTATATATCCTCAGCCCTCTTTTTGGATCTTTCCAAGGCATACGATATGGTTGATCACCAACTTGTAATCCACACCCTGCAAACATTCTGTCTAGATACTGGAGCCTTCCAATGGTTTCAATCCTACCTGCATGGTCGACAGCAGGCTGGCCTCTGGCAGAACAAACTCTCTAACCTTCTACCTAACACCCTCAGAGTACCACAAGGCTCTATACTAGGGCCCTTGCTGTTCTCCATCTTCATTAACGACCTTTATACTGTCATCCCAAAAGTCAGCTGTATCCAATATGCTGATGACTCTACTCTGATCTGCTCAGCCACATCTCCAGTAGAGTTAAGGTCAGCTACCCAGACCACCTTTAATACAATAGAAAACTGGCTTTCTGAACATCATCTGATCCTAAATCCCAAATAAACTAAACTGCTGTTATTTCACCAACATGTAGGTCTACCGCTTTCACCTTTACCATAACATCAACTGATGGCACAATAATCTCCCCTGACCCATCTACTAAACTATTAGGTGTCATCATAGACAATAATCTCAAATGTGACCTACATGTTAACCAAATTATCAAAACCATCAATAAAAAACTAGGGTCACTTTACAGAATAAAAGCCTTCCTAACCCCTCCAGCTAAAAGTGCCATAGCTCGCTCACACCTTCTTTCAACCCTTCTGTATGCATCCCCTCTACTCTCGAATATGAACAAGACAGTCCTTAAACACTCAATTTGCTACAACCACATTGCCAGGTTTGCCACTGGGCTGCCTTTTAGGACACATCATTGCATCAATCTAAATCAGCTTGGTTGGCTTGAACTACCCAGCCTAATACAGTATAACCAACTGATTATGGCCTATAAAATCCTCTATAATCCGGACAATACTCCTGCACTTCAAATATTATCACCCCCTATAACAATCCTAGACCGCTTCAATCCTCTAACAAACTACTAATTCAGACTAGCAAATTTAATAACACAGCCGGTGATTCTCTCTTTGTAAACTCTGTAAGTAGATCCTGGAACTCACTTCCAGCTGATATTACCTTACTTTCCACCTTAGGTCAATTTAACACTAGACTCAAACAACATTTGTCACTTAACTGGCTATGTCAATGTGTCAAGCCTGGCTAACTCGAATGTGTAAAATCTGTTAACCAGTTTACTGTGTAATTTAATTTAATCCTGACTTGTGCTCAGGACTAGCTTTAACCTGTGGAACATGTTTAACTTGCTTACTTATGTAATCTCTGTAAATAATCTGTTTGTAATATGTAATGCTGGTATTATGTAATGCTGTATCTGCTTACCCTTGTAGCTTTTCTCCCAGGGCCTCTGCTGGAAATGGACATGCATCCAGTCGGACTATCCCGGTCAACAAATGTAGGATAAATAAATAAATAAATAAAATATATTACAATGACTACAATACAAGTCAGACATTGACACACACTGACAGCATGCTGAACACACTGGGGCATATGTGGGGACTCAGAATAGCATCCTGCCTGAGCATCACACACCTCCGCAGCTGGCACACAGGCATATGTTCCGTCGGAACAGAGCACATGCCACACATGGCACACACATCCCCTGTGCCACACACTCACAGCCTGTAGGGCTACACAACACACCTGCTACAGACGTGTCAGGTACCTGTCTTGGGTGCTGCACTGGGGTCCCACTCAACAGGCTGTATCTGGTGAAGGTCACAGTGATATGCCTCAGGGGCACTATGGTCCACCACAGAACACATGCATACAGGTCAGTCAGAGGCATGGACACATATGACTCACTCATTGACCATGCCAGTATGGCTGACCTGAGACATACCTCCCTGGACTACACGATAGGGAACATAGAATGGATCTCTCAGCATGTGGCACAGGCCAGTATGAGCCTGATCTTGGTTGCCAACATACCCTCACCAGGTATGCTACCACTATATGTGGGAAGGGTGTTGTATGTCTACATTATGCTCAGTCTCCAATGTCATTCATAGGGTATCCGCTGGCTGTCAATGTGTGCTTACATGCTAGGGAAGCCAGAATGATGTGCAAGGGTCATCTTGCACGTGACACCCATGGCCCGATGTATAATGGCAAAGCTCCTTGGTACACACATACTGCCTTATGCTGCAGGACACGGTTTACATAGCCACCTCCGTGGGTATCACACAGGTTAGGACACTAACAGTGCTGCTACACAACAGCAGTGTACACCGGAAGATGCATGCACCGGACACTGTCCTCAGCACGGTGAACTGCAATGTCTGTGCAGTACCAGATTCCTGATTCATGGCTCACAGGCGTTACCCATCACTGACAGGTTATGCCCCATACCATGCCTGTCATCCCCTACACATGTAACACACATGGACAGGGGGGTGGTATCCCAAGGTACCACAGATACACACACCTCCAGGTTGTTGGCACAGCACAAAGCATCAGGGCCTAATCATGTGCAGCTAACAGTGTGTCGGACTGCCATCTGGTTCATAGCCTGGCACACACAACCCTCCCCATACACAGGAAGACCACCTATCCTCCATAACAACACTGGCAATATGACAGTCTCAAGAACTGTGTTTATATGGCTGGACTGCATCCAGCCAAACATTGTGCGTGAGCATTACTGTAGCTACAACATACTAGTTGAAGGGTTCACAGCATGTGGTCACTGAATTGCAGTGGAATGACATGTTACCACTACCACAGCAGGTGGGAACATGCAGCACCTGTACATCGACTACATGTATACTATATGGCCCAGACCAGATGTGTATCCCCTGCTGTAAGTATTTTACCATATACACCCACACTGTATAGACACATACCGCGTGCAGACCCTGCACAGTAAGACACAGTCATATTGGTATACATTGCAAATACCATTTATCCACTCAAGGCATGTGTCAGACATGGTAACTACTGCAGGTCACAGGTATTTATGTGTATGTGTCACACACATACATCATGTGTGCAATGCCATTGCTGGTTTAGGCAATGGCATGCATTGTTATGTACAAAGACCCACACAAGGTCATACTGTGTGACACAACCACACGTGGCAGTTGTGGGTTACCAAAACATACCTATCTGTACTCTGACAATGGTAATAGACACAGTAGCAGAGTGCACTATTGGCATTACTAGCCAACTGGCCCTGTTTGGCTGTGCTGATAGTATGGTGACATCCCCTGTGTTTACTGGGGGAATATGCAGCATCTGGTGTATTGTAGTATTTGCCAAAAGGATCTGTTCTCTCACACTTGCATTTACACACACCCTACTACCCCCACACACACATGCACACTTGCCATTTGCAGGATTCATTCCCCTACCTAACTAAGTCACGACATGTGAGAGAGACACATCAGCAAAGCGCACTATTCGGATTACTAGATAGTTCCTCTTCTCTGGCTGTACTTATAGGGTGCTGACAACATCAGTATTTTGAAAGGGTAATGTGCATCAGGTAGTGTGAGCTCCTGATTGCCAAAACTAACATGTTTTTCATACGGAAATGCACACACACAAACTCCCCACATCCAAACACACACACACTTGCAGGTTTCAAACCCCTACCTAAATATGTTATGGCACTTGAGAGTGACACTGTAGCAGGTTGCGCTATTCTGAGTACTGGCAGATGTTTTTCTCAAGCTGTATGTATAGGGTGCTGTCATCATCACTGTTTGGAAAGGGTAATGTGCATCATGTAGTGTGATCCCCTGATTTCAAAAAAGCACATGTTTTCATACAGAATTGCACACACACAGAGTCCCCACATCCAAACACACACACATGCCATTTACAGGTTTCAAACTCCTACCCAACTATATTATGACACTCGGGAGAGACGCATTAGCAGAGTGCGCTATTCGCATTACTGGGAGGCTTCCCTTCTCCTGCTGTACTTATAGGGTGCTGACATCATCTGTGTTTAGAAAGGGGAATGTGCATCCTGTAGTGTGTTCTCCCAGTTGCCAAAAGGGACATTTCCCTCACACAAAATTGCACACACACTAACCCCCCTCATCCAAACACACACACTTGCCATTTGCAGGATTCAAACCACTACCTAACTATGTTATGACACTCGAGTCAGACGGATTAGCAGAGCACGCTATTCGCATTACTGGGAGGCTTCCCTTCTCCTGCTGTACTTATAGGGTGCTGATATCATCTGTGTTTAGAAAGGGGAATGTGCATCATGTAGTGTGTTCTCCCAGTTGCCAAAAGGGACATTTCCCTCACGCAAAATTGCACACACACTAACCCCCCTCATCCAAACACACACACTTGCCATTTGCAGGATTCAAACCACTACCTAACTATGTTATGACACTCGAGACGGACGCATTAGCAGAGCGCGCTATTCGCATTACTGGGAGGTTTCCCTTCTCCTGCTGTACTTATAGGGTGCTGACATTATCTGTGCTTAGATAGGGGAATGTGCATCCTGTAGTGTATTCTCCTAGTTGGCAAAAGGGATACTTCTTTTAAACAGTCTTGAACACACACTAACCCCCTCCACACACACTGAGCATGTACAGGATTCAAACCCCTACCTAACTATGTAATGACACTTGAGACGAACGCATTAGCAGAGCGCGCTATTCGCATTACTGGGAGATTTCCCTTCTCCTGCTGTACTTATAGGGTGCTGACATCATCCGTGCTTAGATAGGGGAATGTGCATCCTGTAGTGTATTCTCTTAGTTGGCAAAAGGGATACTTCTTTAAACAGTCTTGAACACACACTAACCCCCTCCACACACACTGAGCATGTACAGGATTCAAACCCCTACCTAACTATGTTATGACACTTGAGACGGACGCATTAGCAGAGCGCGCTATTCGCATTACTGGGAGGTTTCCCTTCTCCTGCTGTACTTATAGGGTGCTGACATCATCAGTGTTTAGAAAGGGGAATGTGCATCCTGTAGTGTATTCTCCTAGTTGGCAAAAGGGATACTTCTTTCAAAGTCTTGAACACACACTAACCCCCTCCACACACACTGAGCATGTACAGGATTCAAACCCCTACCTAACTATGTTATGACACTCGAGACGGACGCATTAGCAGAGCGCGCTATTCGCATTACTGGGAGGTTTCCCTTCTCCTGCTGTACTTATAGGATGCTGACATCATCAGTGTTTAGAAAGGGGAATGTGCATCCTGTAGTGTGTTTTCCCAGTTGCCAAAAGGGACATTTCCCTCACACACACACACACACACACACACACACACACACACACACACACACTGAGCATTTGCAGGATTCAAACCCCTACCTAACTATGTTATGACACTTGAGATGAACGCATTAGCAGAGTGTGCTATTCGCATTACTGGGAGGTTTCCCTTCTCCTGCTGTACTTATGGGGTGCTGACATCATCCGTGCTTAGATAGGGGAATGTGCATCCTGTAGTGTATTCTCCTAGTTGGCAAAAAGGATATTTCTTTCAAACTGTCTTGAACACACACTAACCCCCTCCACACACACTGAGCATGTACAGGATTCAAACCCCTACCTAACTATGTTATGACACTCAAGATGGACGCATTTGTAGAGCGCGCTATTCGCATTACTGGGAGGTTTCCCTTCTCCTGCTGTACTTATAGGGTGCTGACATCATCAGTGTTTAGAAAGGGGAATGTGCATCCTGTAGTGTGTTTTCCCAGTTGCCAAAAGGGACATTTCCCTCTCACAGCCTTTCACACACACAACCCCCCCCCCCACACACACACACACTGAGCATTTGCAGGATTTGAACCCCTACCTAACTATATTATGACACTTGAAGACGCATTAGCAGACCGCACTATCCGAATTACTGGGCATCTGTTCTGCACCTGTAGTATTTATAGGGTGCTGACATCTTTATTTCTACAGAGGTATGTACATGTAGTACTACCTGTCAGGTGGGGGATAGCATATATATGCATTTGCAGCCACCTACGTCAGGGTCAGATATGCACATCGCACTGGCAGGTTATGTTCTATACCGTGCTTTGGGACCACAGGACCTGTAACACACAACACAACCAGTCCAGAACACCACACCCACATCCAGGACACACACTTAGCTTCCCTGGGAACAGTGCCAGGATATGCAGGTGTTCACATACACCATTCCAGTTGTTAACATCAGGTACAGGCATATTGTGTGTGAAAACTACTCAGGCCTCTACCACTTTACCCTACAGCTACTACAATTTGTGGGTCCATGTGCTATGACAGAACCACACACCACAGCCACATGGGGGAATACATATTGCACCTGTCCATCTGCAACGTGGGTACTCACTGTTCCACACCAGAGATAGACCACCATTGTTGATATCTGACCATACCCACCTTTCCCTGGACATCCATATCCCATCTCCACCCCCAGGCAAGGTTGTCACTGACACAAACTGTATTTAGCACAAGCAGACTCTACACTTGTGTAGACTGGGGTGGATGACTTCAGAGGACCCATGCTGGGGGACTATACTGGCCACTCAGCATAATCATTGACAATTGCATTCTATGAGCATGTGTACGGTTTGCATTGGTCATGCTATCCCACATATACCCATGACTGCTCCACAACAAGACACCTGTCAGCTGTACACCAGCCATATATGCGCCGTACAACAGACAGAGTGACATAATACATTGCAGTGCTGTAGCCCACAGAGGGAGGACATCTGTGAACAGTTCCGGCACGGCACTTCATTCACACATACTCATTACAACACAGTGTTGACAGTGGAATCATCCAGAGAATGCAGATAGGGCTCCCCTCAGTCTGTTATTGACGGACACCTACTGTCAGAGATCCTCAGCAACCCTCTCACAGCACACACCAACAACATGGCTGTGGCTTAGCACATTCAATCCCTGGGACCTCCACGGTGCCCCTGCTTGACAGAGGCACAGCTCACTAGCCTCACATGTTGCCTTCTGTGACCTAATTTACAGTGGCACAGCAGCCTACTGTCCTGGGGATGCAGATGCCAAGCACACTCTGGCTGAGCTGTCATTCCCTAGGGCAACAAGCCTAGTATTGACCTCTACACCCATATGTTTAATTGTCGGATGCACAATATTTGTTGTGCTGTTCTACTGTTTGCAGGTCTTTATTGCCATAGCATTCCCTGTTCCTATGACCAACTTGTGCATCTGTGGAAGATGTTTGCATATGACGGCGATCCACTATATCACTTATGTCTCTGTAGTCATTTACTGTGTGCACTGGGCAGATTGCTGTTTTGTGGTTGGTTCCTGGACTGACACGTACAAATACCAGATATGTGTGGCCAACTGCTAAATGGAGATATGGCCTAAGTGTGTGAGCATGCCCAGTTCAGCCTTTCCATGGCATGTTGTCTGACATATACCTCATTTATCAAAGTGTGCGAGCATGCCCAGTGTGAGCTTTCCATATGTTGCACTCTGAAGTCCACCACATATTTGGGTGTGTATGAACTTCAACAATATCTCACATTTATGGTTGTATGTTGGGTGTCATGTTGTGTACTAACTGGCCAACTGCTTCGTGTCTGCCACAACAGGGATTATACTGTGCCTGCAGGGATTGCATGGGATACTTTGCAGACAGTTCTCAACATACTTTCATAATGACCTAACACTGTAGTACCGTATAGTGTACTGGTTCAGTACTTTCACTGCGGTGGACAGTATCCTGGGCTTTAGTCCTATGACTGCTTGACATCTTCATAGTGAGCACAACAGACTGTGTAGGGGCCAGTTGTGCACATATGTCCATGTTGCAATATGTTCAGATATGGACTACCTACACCAGGCTCGTCCAACATTGCTAGTGTATTCCACAACATGGGTGGACATTGGCAAACACTAGCAATGTTCCCTAGGCCATTTCTGATGCTAGTCACAGGGTGTGTTTGTCCTTTGACACACATTGTAACTGGAGTTTGCCATGACATATGTCATGGTTAGTATACTGTGCCTCCATCTACCTCTGACATAACAGTGATACCCAGGGTTAGCCTACCATCTCCCATCCACTCATCAGGATTCCTCTTGAGGGGTGTCAATATGTGACTCTCTGGCTGACCTGTACCAGGAGTTTACTGAAGAGTGGGGGTGCCTTCTGTGTTATGGATCATTCTGTACAGCTTGTCCTATGTATGTCAGTGCTGGGGTTCAGGTCTCTCATGTGCATAGCTCACTGCCATTCAGATTGTACAAGGTGCAACATGTTCATTCATTCCAGGTTGGACATGGCTTCATACATCAGGCACAGCTTTCCTGTAGCTAGGAAGTATGGCGGTGTGTGGGGCTGCAGTTTGTTTAATCAGGCAACACATGGCATCTGTTCATGCTCTTTGCTACTCCTGGTGGGGTACTGTTGTGGACTTTACAGTTGATGGAGGTGTCTGCTGCGGTATATCCCACAGGGGCTATTGTAGTCACTTGTGACGCTGATGGAGGATGACCGCAGAGCCACAGTGAGTTCCCCTTATCTACATCTGCCAACCTTCATGTTTGGGTGGGTATATAGTATATGTTTCTGCGAACACTACAGCCACATGTTTGTCCAGTGCAGGATATCTATCACCTTTTGCACCCAGGTCTCACATTATATGTTAGGTACCTCATGGGTTAACACCTGTGTGGTAATTTGTGGGCACTTACTGTATATCCACGGTGGTTGTCTATACACAGTTCTGCAATTAGCTTGCTGACATGGCTATGGCTACAGTTGTCTGTTTGTAGGTGGCCCTTTTGTGGGTTGCTTGTGTCAGCTGGGGGTCGGATATGGTGGGCTGTTTGTACTCCTCTGCATACATATTCAGTCACAGTCCTTCCATGTTGGCCTATACCTATGGGACATATATACAGAACGGGGGGGGGGCCAAGACCAGGCCTTGTGGGATGCCACTCATATCTGCTTTGTAGTCTGACATGGATGCGGCATGTCTGACCATGTCAGTTCTGTCCTTGGTCCGGTTTGCAACCCCTCTACTGACATAGGGGTATATATTTAAGCTGGTGAACATATCCATACTGAACTCGTACGGTATTGTCTAGAAGCATATGCACGGTCCAGCTACACTGTGTGGACCACATTGCCCTCATCAATGACCTTAATGACTGCTTCAAATGGGTCAGACATGTTTAGGGGCAGGTTCTGCAGTTATGACAGCCACACTGTGTAGGGTCCAGTATCAGTAGGTCCACAATAGCCTTCTGTCTGCGGTACATACTGATCCTTTCCATAGCTGTGCAGAACAAGCTTGTCAGGATCCTGGGGTGGTAGTTTGGAGTATCCATTCAGGCAACACCTTTGTTGTGATGGACCACTATTGTTGTACACTACTCTTTGGGTACATATCCTGTGGTAAGGCTGACATTGGGCAGTAGTGTGATTTGGTATTCCATTATTCTTGGAGTCCATGTTGGCCTCAGCACAGGACACCATCACTTACCTTTGCTGCTGTGTGTTCTGCTTTGCAGATGATGGCTGTTACCTCAGCATCTGCAATGTCAGGGGACCATCAGTCTGCTGGGATAGGTATTTTGCACTCTGGGGGGGGGGGGTGTTTGCACTGCACCTGACAGGTTGTATGTTAGCAATATGTGTGTGTGTTTGGTATGTTGTTTGTAATATCTGTGTGATTCGGAGCATATCTGTGGATGCCCAACATGGTTCCTACCATCAATTGCGTAAGCCTTGTGATTATCCTTAGTGTCCTGTATGTTTTGTATCTTCATAGGTTCATGGGTTCATACTAGGCTATACACCCTAGGCCATTAGTAAGCCTAGCCAGAGTGTGTGTGTCTTTCGCCACCCCTTGCTATGTTCTATTAGGCCATTTATGAAGTTCTTCACTGTGCCCCTGTCTGGTCGTGACACAGTGAGGACCCCCAGTATACATGTACGGTCATCCATCCACTTGGCAATATTCCTGTTGAGGGGTGTCAGTGAGGGGCTCTGCCTACCATGGATTGGGATCCTGTTTCTGGGTGTGGGGAGCCTCTCAGTTATGTATCTGTCCCTCCAGCACATCTTATTTCATTATGTGTTGAGGCCGACATCTGTGACTCTCACAGCTCCAATGGCTTTGATTTCCTGTGGTGGAGCATGTCCATTACTCCTGTGTTGGACATGGCCTTGTACAACAGACATACAATGCCTCTGTGTAGGCAGTCTGTGACTGCAGTCAGCTGGGGTGTCTACAGCCAGGCAGCATATGACATATATTTCACACCCTTTATCCTGTTGATGGGGTAACTATGAGGTCTTCTGAACCGCTGCAGGTGTCACGTACGGTACATCCCATATGAGTCATTGTACTAGATTATGGGTCTGATAAGGGAACAGTACAGCAGCACAGTGACCTCTGTTGATGTTGATGTGAATCCTTTCATGATACGGTGTCCAATATCGACAATCTTCATAGCCACATTGGCATTGTGAGTGTCACATGACAGATTAATGTCGACCTGGGTCCCTGATTACTCCTTGCATACATAATGGTTTGACACCTATGTGGTAATTTGTGTGTACCTTGTCTGGTATTTGGTGGGACATTCATACTGTCCAGTGTCTTCAGGATGTCTGAGAGGAGTTCTTATGTGTGAGAGTGTGGTCTGTCGCATGCTACAGACTGTACAGCAGTTTTGACTACAGTTATGTGCACATGGGTAGTCTCCGCTGCTTTGTGCATTGTCAGTTACCTGGCCATATGGGTGTCTGTGCTGCATATGGATACTCCCCCTCCTTTGATGTTTTGGTGCAGGTGTTGGGGCCATAACACATGATATGTGGTATAACCTAGTAGTGCTGGTGTGCTATCACTAGGCTTGCAGCAGGCTTCTGTCACTGCACAGACATCAATGTTCTCCATAATGGGAAGTGCCTCAGGGGCATGCATATTGCAGTTTACACATCTGGCATTGGTCAGCATTACCCTTATGTTTCCTACCACTTATGTTTTCTAGGGTGGTGGGTAGTCTTTTTGGTCTTGCCGGCTCTATGGAGGCGGCAAAGGCCTTATCCAGTATCCAGACACACACGGATAACAGCTGCAAGCCATCCCTGGAACAGCAGCATGGCTTGTCATGCTTGACATCTCAAGCAGACAGACATTAGACCCTCTTGGACTGACAGCTGTAACTGTGCCAGCTGTTAAACATGAGCATTCTATGTTTGTACTGTGGCATCATTCTTGGTGAGGGTTGGATGCTGCACACAGCCAGTGTCATACCGGCCTGGGGTACATACTCAGAGGGACCATCCATGTCTCTTTTCATGTTGACTAGGGTGGTACATCTCAGGTAATTCACACCAGCATGGACATTGAGTGCATCATATTTCTGCTTGCTTTGGGGTGACCTGCGTACTTGTGTTATGTGGCATTTTGTGGCAGCCTACAGGCAGCTTACTCTACCCTTTCCCTTGTTCAGTCTGGTGAGTGGGAGAGCAGTGTGTCTGCCTATACAGACACATATTACGACTGTATCAGGCATGTTGTTTCTCCTTCTGGCCTGTGACTGTTTGGCACACACCAGCTTTGCGTACTATTCGTTGCATGTGCTATGTTTGAAGGTTGTGGTTGCTTGTGATCTGCTTTGGAGGCTTCTGTTGGTGTGGTGTGTTTGTAATTAAGGCCTCTGGGAATATTTGTCTGTGTTTGGTTTACAGTTGTGGTAGGTCTATGTGGGACTGGGTTTGTGGTGTATGTGGTTACTTTCTCCTCCTGACTAGTTTTAACAGTACTGAGTTGGTGGAGCTCAACCTCTGGTTTGGATACATGGATGCATCTAAAACATATATTTGAATTTATTGGGGGGTGTTGTGGTTGTCTGTGCACTTGGGACTGGTGTCACATTGCCTCTGGATTCACAGATTCTACTTGTTGTGGCTGGACTTAGTGGATTGTATGTGTGAACATATGTTATTGCCATACTACTGGTCAGTGATTACTTCCCTTTTTATGTTTGCTCTATCATGTGGTAGCTTCCTCATTCTCTTGCATGGTTTGGTAATGACTGGAGTCCAGCATGCCAGATGCCTGCGTGTATGGCATTGTGTGTTGTTGTTATTTGTGACTGCATACTCCAAGCATTCCTGGCTGTGTTCATGGAATGCCTGTATAACATGTTCTGTGGTGTGTCCTATATTCTGCACTTGCACAGGGCCTTTTGTGGATTCAACATCGGTTTTGAGGGCTGCAACCTATGCTTTACACATGTTTTTCACTGTGGTATTCTGGCCAGGGACTGGGGTCAGGATGTGTATATCCAGTGTGATTACTCTATGGTCTGGTCTTACCAGTGAGGGTACACTTCTCATCTTGCCATCCAGTACACATGTTGCTGATTATCACATCCAGTATGCTTACCCCTCTTGTGGGAGTGGTACATTGTTCCTGGGCATTTTGGTTTATGGATTCTGGGAAAGTTTCTCCTACTGTGTTGGTGCTAGTATAATGCTCCCGGTGTATGTCTGGGTATTTTCAGTCAAGCAATATAATGTGGTTTGGGGGGCTTGATATATTCATGTATTCCGACATAGGTCAGGTGCAGTTCCTGGTATTAGGACAGTAGTCTGCAGCAGGCTATATACTGGGAGGCGGTTTTAGCCATTGGTATTTGACCATGGCTAATCCATGCTGCTTCTTGTTGTGGTACCAACATGGGGGTGTGGTTATCCTTGCCATTTCTTGCTAGTCACCCTCCTTTTGTAGCTTGTTCCATGTTTTGCGGCTGTACAGCACAGTATGAGGTGTGACCTGGTAGTGTTAGGGTGCTGATGTGAGCCTTGACCCAGTTCTCTATTACAGGACTGGTATCTACATTCTCCATACTGTGTGCGTTTACACTGCACATATCTTGCTGTTTAGACATCTGTCATCGGGTAGCATTACATCTAGGTTCCTATCCCTTGTAGAACCTATGAAGGTGGGTTTGTGTTTTGAGACTTACCTATTCAGAGCATGCTGTGGGTACTGACAGCCTTTGCCAGTATCCATGGGGCATGGCATGATAGGTGCACGCCACCCCTAGCAGGTGGTGCATCATGTCATGCTCCGCATGTCTTCCCAGCCTGAAACACATTGGCTCCCCTTTGACTAACTGCATTACTTCAGCCAGTTATTGCACTTGATCATCCCATCGTCATTTTGTGGCTTCATGCTTGGTGACGGTGGATGTTAGGGTGCTCATGTGTGCATATAATACATGGTGTTACATTACTTAACACATGGCATTCATGCCTCAGGTGGTGCTGCAGGGCTGCCTCTGTCGGATGCGCATATTACACTTCCCTGTACATGTTTGTGAGCAGGTAATGTCATTTTAGGCATCCATGTTATTATTTGAGTGAGTCAGAGGGGGTATCATTCCCAGGGTTCCTACTGAGCCAGTGTATGTGCTATGCGTTGCCTCTTTGCCAAGGCCAGGGCATACTGGGCACGCCTCCTTCTGCCTACTGGGGCAGGCTCAGGTTGTTCCTCCTCAGAGTCACACTCTGCCTGTGATGGCCTTGGCAATGGTGGGGGGCTGTTTGGCTCGGCCCTTTGCGCTGACAGGTTCAGTGCAAACTTCTCCCCCCCAAAAGGAGAGATATCTATTCCAGAGGATTGTAGCCCCCCAAACATCTCCAACGCCCAGGTGAGAACTGCCCTCACTAAGGCAAAAAACACAGCATCCATGGGACCGGATGGTGTCCCCGGCTGTGTGCTTCATGAACTCAATGAGGAATTAAACCCACAGTTAGGACAGCTGTTTAATCTTAGCCTCACCTCAGGATACGCATCAAGGAGTGGCGCACGGCGACTGTGGTCCCACTTCATAAGGACGGTGCCTCCACAGACCCTGGAAATTACCGCCCCATTAGCTTGACAAGCCTTATCTGCAAAGCCATGGAGAGGATCATAATGGAACTCATAAATAAAGACATAGGAACTTGCAGACTTTGGATCCAACTCAGTTTGGCTTTGTCAAAGGCAGATCCTGCCTCTTAAACTTGGTTGACTTTTTGAGACAGTCACCAAGGCCATTGATGAGGAAAGGCAGTCCATACAGCCTACCTCGACCTGGCAAAGGCCTTGACACAATACCCCACTCAGGTATCATCGAAAAACTCATCAGCTTGAATGTAAACCCATACATCACAAGATGGGTTGCAAACTGGCTAAGTGACAGAACCCACAGGGTCAGAGTTGCTGGAGCCATGTCAGACTCAAAGCCTGTCACAAGTGGTGTCCCACAGGGCTCAGTCCTGGGTCCACTCTTGTTCGCATCTACTTTTCTGAAGTACAAGCAAACACAGGAGGGTTATGGCTGACAAAGTTTGCAGATGACTGCAAACTGGGCGCCATAGTCGAAAACACATCTGACACAGATATCCTCCAGAAGGGCCTCGCAGAAATGGATAACTGGTGCCAGAGCCATGGCCTGAAGTTAAACGCCAAAAAATGCATAGTCATACCCTTTGGGAAAAACAAGGCTACCCCTAGCTACCATATAGGTGGCAATCCACTGAGCACAGAAAAGTCATCAGAGATCTGGGGAGCCAGGTTGACAGTAGCCTTCGTTTGACACTCATGTTGCTAAAGTAGTTAGGAAAACCTTCTATCTCACCCACGTGAACATGAAGGGATTGACATCTAGATCAAGGGAGGTCATCGTCCCCCTGTACACATCACTTATTAGACCTATGATTGAGTACAATGCCCGTTCGGAATGTATCTGACCAGAGACCTGCTGCAGCTTGAAAGGCCCCAAAAGTTCCTCACCAAAAGGATAAAGGGTCTCAAAATATGTCTTATGCTGCCCGACTGAAAGAACTCCAGCTCTATTCAGTCTCATACCGCTTGCTCAGAGGTGACCTGTGCCTGACATATAAGGCCATGTCAAACCCAGATTTGATGAATATGCTTCACCTCAAAAATCTAGATCCCTCAGAACCACAAGGGCGGAGACTTAAACCTTGACACGGTTATAAATAGAACGTGCTGGAGGGACAGATTCATCACCCAGAGACTCCCTATGCTGTGGAACAAAATCCCGGTACATGTGAGGCAGAGCACCTCTCTGGTCTTGTTCAAGAGGAATCTTGACCAATGGATGGGAGATTGCAGATATACCCCAGGGATTACTTCAGCGTCACTGCTTGACAGAGGCACAGCAAAATGATAGGCATAGTTTTTATTCAAACTAAAGGGGTGGCGAAAGCCACATAACTATGGGCTAGGCTTATAAATGCCCTTGGGCAGATAGCCTAGTATGAACCTATGAACCTATGCTGGTCCTGCTGCAGCTGTTTTCGCAAGATCATATTATGTAGCATAGCACATACCATGACAATTTGGGTACATGTAGTTGGTGTGTACTGCAAGGCTCCATCAGATGTGTGCAGACACCGGAACCGTGACTTGAGCAGCCCAAACACACGCTCTATTACATTACGTGTCTGTGCATGTGCCTCATTATGGCATTCCTGTTCAGGTGTGTGTGTGTTTCTGATGGGTGTCATCAGCCACGGCTCCAGTCCATAACCTGCATCCCCCACTAGGTGTCCGTGTGGGATGTCCCCATTGGCAAATGTCTGGTACAGCTGCGTCAAATGCCAGATGTGGGAATCGTGGTAACTCCCAGGGCAGCCAACACACATGCCCTGGGCATCACACACAACCTGGAAGTTGATGGAGGGGAAGCCCTTGCGGTTAATGTAGGCCCTACCCCTCTCACCGGCTGGTGCTTTGATGCGTATATGCGTGCAGTCTATTGCACCCACTACCTCAGGGTATTCCACTATTTGCTGGAAGAGATGCATATTGTTGGCCAATACCTCACGGGCATTGGGGAAATATACATGATCACCGACATGTGCTGACATGGCATCCAGGAACTGGTACAGTACCCTGGAGGCTGATGCCTGTGATATCCCCATCATATCACCAGTTGGTCTCTGGAAGGTACCTGTTGCTAGTATTCTTAGGCCAACACATACCTTGGTTTCCACTGGGATGGGTTCCCCTCTGTTGGTTCTGTGTGTGAGGCGTGGCCTGCACAGCTCAACAATTTGCTGCAGGAGCTCTCTGTCCACTCTATAGCGCTCTACTGTCTCCAGCTCATGTAACCCGTGGTAGGTGACCCTGGGCCTGTACACTCTTCTCCGTCTCCTCACTGTGGGTTGTCTGGCACCATCTGCATTGTCACCACCCTCAGCAAGTCACCTATGTCTCATTATGACAGCTATAGCAGCCCCTAACATTTCTGCTCTGAGTTAAGCTTTTTCAGTTTTCACTTCTATTAGCTTACTCCTGTCTTGCAGTGTCTCTTAAAAGAAACATCCTGCACTACTGTTTGCAGAGTTTTAAGTGCTGGGCTGGGCTACTATTCTGCCTGTGTAATTGCCTGCTTCTAATTGTTTTCACCTGCTAGCTTCAGCAGTTATCCCTGCTAGCTTCCTATTAATTCTGTTGCTTCCTTTTTCCTCTCTGTTTCCTCAGGGGGGAGCAACGTGCATACCATCAGAAACATGCTCACAGTGGCTTAAATGTGCGCACACGTGCTTACACGGTTCAGAATCTACTTATTCAGGTTAAAACGCGCGCACACCTGCGCAAACACTGTTACTCGTCTGCCAACAGCCTCCAACATACTCAGCCTGCCCTACACGCGCGCACACCAGCACAGTGTTAAACATCTCCCAATATGCTCCCACATGCTCAGTCTGCCTTACACGTGTGCACACTGCCCTACTTGCGCTTCATGGCGTGCACACGTGCGCATGCACGCCCAGCAAGAAATTTTGGTGCAAGTAACAGTGTACACCTTCCATTTCTTGACTTTCCATGACTTATCTAGTGGCACACCTCTTTCCATGATCTGTGTCTGTCATCTGTCATGTTACACTGACCTCCAATGAACTGCATTTCTTTCTACCATTCCCCCCCTGTGATGTCACCTATCTCCTACTCTATTCCTCCCCTTATGTATCTCTTACACTACTCAGACTGTGCTTATTTGCTATGTGACTGTGAGATTCAGTACCCTAACCCTCATTTACATGACATTGCCTACTAATGCTTAGTTACATGTCTTAGACTCCGCTTCCCCCCTTAGCAACCACTACACGGTGGCCATGTTGTTTTTGGTCTGCTGGTCCCTGCATTGTCATTCCATGTATTGCATGAAACCCACATTTGTGGGTTTATAACCTTCTTTTTTATGATTTTATACAGCGCAGCCCGTTTGCGCGGGGCTGCGCTGGGTTTAAACATCGGCGATCACCGGAAAAAAATATATTTTTTTAATATTTTGGCATCGGGTTATATTGCCAATGGCCACATATTTAGCCATTGGCATGCTGCCTGAGTCATATGCACCCTTTTTTTGGAGCTGACATGGCTCCGTTGTGGAATTTGCAGAAACGTACTCAGGGTTCAACTGAGTACATTTCTGCAGCTAAAACGTCTCTTACACGGACTGGTTTATGCTTCGTGGATCGCTAATATACCTCATTTGCATACCTTTCAGCTGCAAGTGAGGTATTTAGCATGTCCACGCCCAGTCCGTGTAAGATACGTTTTAGCTGGTCTCTTACATGGAGTTTAGGGCTGTTCCTGGATCGCGAGGCTTGCATGGAGTGTTGCACATCTCTTAAACTCCGTGCAAGCCTTCGTGAATCCTGCCCATTGTCTTTTTACAATTAAAATCAAGTTTTCTTTTTCAGTTCACTTTGTTGAATGACTATTAAAAAAAGTTGCATTTCTAAAATGTTATGTGCTAGTCTTGTGTTAAACATTTGATACATAACCACTAATTCCTTCTTTACACAAAACTTGGTGAGACATATTAGAATAATTAGCATACTCACTTTCAGTTTGGCATTTTAAAAAAGATACATCATTTTCTACAAATCATGTAATATCTTAAGTTGTCCATTTCTATTTTATTCTGTTATAAAACAGCACAACTCATATCTGGTAGTAGTCTTTCTGCAAGTGAACAGATTATGATATGCAGCATTATTAATATTATGATATAATCTTGGTTATGTGGTGGTGGTGCTGCAGTAGCATTGTCACTTTACAGCAAGACGTTGTGCCATTCGATTCTCAGCTAGAGCTTCCTCTGTGTGGAGACATGCGTGAATGGACGTACCTTCGTTGAAGGTTGTGCGTCAGGGCTAGCAAACTCGGCACGTAAAAAATCTACTGCCAATCATTAGCGGACCGGAGTTCCACTGTGGTGACCCCTAACCGGGAAAAGCTGAAAGACACAAACAAATTATCATTTGGGGTAATATATAATTATAGACCATGAGATGGGTAAAGCCAATCTAACCAAATGGGATTGGTTAATTTAAGCATAAAAAGGAAAACTGACTAGGATTAAAATGGTTCACAAGAGCAGCTAGCCTATTACTTACTTACCTATGAACCACTCATTTAACCTTAGGTTAAATAGTTTAACTTATTACATCTGAGTGACGCTTCTAGAGGTGCTTCTGCAGTTAACTTCTACTGACGCCTCTAGGCATCAAATATTGCTTGTTCAAATTTGCATCAATAATTCCAAAACCATCTATGTACAAGGTTTTAAAAGATTTAATCTTAAAGATTACCCAATGGCAAACAACTGCATTAATATGTGACCTCTGCCTAGTGCAGGTAAAGAGATATTAACTGTTGCTTTTTCTGGTATTAATTTATACAGATATAATTTTCACATTTTTCTGAATATCTCAACAACCAAGTGGCACAGACAAAACTCCTTAGCCCCACATGAAAGCTCTCAGCGAGATGAATAAAATGCTAACAGTATGTGTGTGACCTGAGTGGTTGCTGAGCTATTGTAAGTTGTTTACAAAATATCATATATGTAATAGTTACTGTGACTTATAAAATTCAGTTTAAGACTTAGAACATAGAGAATACTACTACTATAAAAATAGTTTGTGCTGAAGACATTGCCATTCATACTTCTTTCTTAAACCTTAAGGTTCCAGAGATATGAACATTTGTTTGAAATGTGAGGACATAATTTGATTCTATCAAAAAGCTTAGGCTCTGCCCACTGGAAGTTACAGCACAAATTTACTGAGCTGGATTGAAGTGATTGAGTTAAGGAACTGGTCTGCACAGGAATACTTACCATAACTAAGCAACCAACTATACTGTCAGGATCTATGTGGGAATATTTTTGGTCTTGGTTAGCACTTCTATATGATCTTTAAAAGATAAATGGGGGAGTAATGGCTTCAGATATTTTAGGACTTTGGACTGAAGTCTCGGAAGTGAAATTGGCATTGAATTTGTTTGCAAGGATGCTGGCATTACCTATCCAGTCAGAACAGGAGAGGTGATTTTGATTACATTCAGAGAAAAACAGTGTATTGTTTCTTAGTCTTCTGACATATGTAAAGAAGGATTTATCATCATCTTTGGCTTCAGAGGCCAGCTTTTATTCTCATGGGCTCCTTTACTGGACCAGATATTGCTTTTACTTGTTTTTTTTATTTGTAACAGTTTTGAAATTTTCCTTGAGAAGAGGGGTTTTGGATCTGCTATATAATTTTGGTAATTTTTTTTTAATTCCATTGTAGAGTTTATTTACAGTGGTGGATCATAAGGGTTATTTATTTTTGAATATCCCATGACACCTGGTTTTTCTAGGGACTGCTACCTCTACACTTTTTTTTTAAATGGGTGAAGAATTCCTCAGTAAAGCTTGCTGCTGTATTAAGGTCAAAGGCGATGCAATCAAGAGTGAATTTTGATATTTTGTCAAAGAGTAAGTTAAGACTGGTGCAGTTATAGTCTTTAAATTCCATGAGGCTTGTTTTTGGGAGCTTACAGAAGGTCACAAGTTTGTGGTCAGATTTCATTGAGGAAGGAGATACTAGAGGAGAGGTGCAAGATGTGGCCATAACAAATCAGGTTGAGAATGAGGTCTCATAGTAGGTTTGCTTATCAACTGCTCAAGGAAGTTTCTGTTTATTAAATCTAAGAATTTTAGAAAAATACTACAACAGAGATACAGGTGCCCCA
Source organism: Protopterus annectens (assembly GCF_019279795.1). Taxonomy (NCBI): domain Eukaryota; kingdom Metazoa; phylum Chordata; order Ceratodontiformes; family Protopteridae; genus Protopterus; species Protopterus annectens. The sequence continues at coordinate 388,177,785 of NC_056738.1, read as the reverse complement.
AGTTCAGTGAAGGGTACTTAATGTTGCCAAAATAGTGGAGTTTTTGCTTAACAGAGTAATCATGTAGAATACTGAGTAATCACACATCATCAAGGAACAAAGAAGGTATTCTGTAGCAAAATGTTAATCAATGATGAATTCTATCTAGAGTGATCTGTAGCTCAGTGAGTTCAGTTTGTGAATCCCAAAGGATCTGCCTAGAGGTAACATGTTCCTTGACAGATATGGAAATTCCACCAGTTGCCACTGGGTCTTAAGACATGAAAAGTGCAAAATCCAAGTATTGAGGGAGTGCTGTCCTTACATTTAAACATTCCATCAGTAATTAATCGTACATTGATGCTTTACAAATACAGAAGTGCTTCAAGATCAGACTATTTGTTGTTTAGACTGGCATTGAGGAGAGCCACCTTAAAGTGATCCAGTTCTGGAACTGATAGGTTAGTTACGCTGAAAAGTCCATCAACTGGACTCTCCCTAAAAAGGCAGTGTGGGCATCAGAGGCTTTAGTCAGTATGCAAAACATTAGAACACAACTTATACGCTATCTTTAGGAAAATAATTTGAACTGGTGAGCATCTTTGTCCTTTGCTGACACTTACTGAATCCCCCAGGAATGACATCAACAACTTAACCAAGTAGTGAAACCAATTACCTTTTCTTTGTATCTAGGCATCTTTCAAGGTGAAGGAAGGATTTCACTCAGGACAAATATCTTACTTGTATTTATAAAATGTATGAAAAGTTCTGACATGTCTCTCTGCATGTCTTTCAGGGTTTTCCTTATCAAGACATTCACTACCACACTGTAGTCATGTTTGACAGGAGATATGGTCCTTAGGGCCCTTTTAAAGTCAGAATTCCTGGTGCCTGTAAAGCAACTCACTAAGTCCAGTCTTGAGAGTGATGAGTGATTGTGCCAGACAACAGAGCCACCTACCACTGAAACATTTCTGTTGCTGATGTGGTCGAAAGTGGTAGATCTGGAGTGTTTCTGTTCAAGGTGAGTGGTCAGATTTTTGCAGAGACTTAATATTTTTATTTTTAGAAGGCTTTGCAAGTAATTTTACTGCCTCAGAAATTTTGGCTTCATTAGTAAAGGATTGTGGTGGTGTTTGTGGATCACAGGACAGGGTTTTAGTTGAGAAGGAAGCCTCCAGATTAATTAGGTATTTACAAATATATATATATATATATATATATATATATATATAAAATTCATCTGCTCTTACTGTAACTGTCTTAGTTGCTCTTCTGCATGCTATCTGTTCAGTCGCTTACTCTACAGTAGCCTTCTAATTTACTGCCTTCTGCACTTTTTTAGTCATTTGTTAATTTAATTGCATTTATTTGAACTGTATTTGCCGTAGTGTTGCTACACGCTTGGGTGTGCTGGCCTGCACTACAATTTGAATTGTATTTACTGCTGTTTTAGCTGCTTTTCTGTAACAAAATAAAAAAATAAAATTCTAAGCTTGTTTCCTGCCTTTCCTGTAACTAGTCAAGTCCTGATACAGATTTACTGTATCCAGGACTGTTGGTAAGCTTCTGAGCCCCCCAAGCCTTTCTGTGTTGGAGTGAAGCCTTCTAGCTTATCAGTGGGAGTGGTAAGCACTAGGTAGCCTATCTACCACAGGAAGAGTGCGTTTTGGCCCTGAAAGTATAGTTCATTGGCCATTTGGGCAGTTTTTCCATCTCTTTCTACTTTCTCGTTAAAAGCCTGTTTTGCATTTGGTCCCCACCTTTCCTTTAACGAGTGTAATCCAGGTACAGATGTGCTGTATCCAGGACTGTTGGTAAGCTTCTGAGCCCCCCCCCAAGCCCTTCTGAGTTGGAGAGAAGCCTTCTAGCTTATCAGTGGGAGTGGTAAGCACTAGGTAACCTATCTACCATAAAAGTGGTTTCTGGCTCAGAAATTATAGTTTATTGGCCGTTTGGGAAGTTTTTCCATCTCTTTCAACCTTCTGATTTAAAAGCCTGTGTTGGCACTTATTTCCTGCCTTTCCTGTTACTAGTCAAGTCCAGGTACAGATTTGCTGTATCCAGGACTCTTTGTAAGCTTCTGAGCCCCCCAAGCCTTTCCTTGTTGGAGGGAAGCCTTCTAGCTTATCAGTGGGAGTGGTAAGCATCAGGTAGCCTAGCTACCACAAGAGGAGTGGTCCCTGGCCCAGAAATTGTAGCTATTGGCTGTTTGAGCAGTTTTTTCCCATCTCTTTCAACTTTCTGGTTTGAAAGCCGCACTTGTGCCGGTTTCCTGCCTTTTCTATAACTAGCCTAGTCCGGTTACAGCGTTGCTGTATCCAGGATTGTTAGTAAGCTTCTGAGCCTCCAAGCCTTTCTGTGTTGGAGGAAAGCCTTCTAGCTTATCAGTGGGAGTGGTAAGCACTAGGTAGCCTGTGTCTACCATAAGAGGAGAGGTTCTTGGCCCAGAAATACTAGTTTATTGACCATTTTGGACAGTTTGTCCATCTCTTTCAACTTTCTGGTTTAAAAGACCACATCTGCGCTGGTCTCCCATCTTTCCTGTAACTAACCTACTGGTAGCACTAGAAAGCCTTAAAGTGATACAAGCCTTCTAGCTTAGGAGAGAGACTTTGGAGTGATTAAGTATCAGTTTTCTGTACTTTCTTGCTGTACTTAACTGTTTTCCACCTAAATGCAGATTTTCAGGCATTCACTGTGATTTAAAAGCTTGTTTTTTTCACATATTGTACTTATTTGACTGCCTGCACTTTTAAAAAGTTTTTTGTTTAAATAATTTGCTTAACTGTTGTAGGCTACACACTAAAGTGCAACAGCCTTTTTTGATCGTTAGTAGTCATTTAGAGCTGTTTTGAGTGTATTTTGTTTTACTGTTTTTGCCTTATCTTTCCAAAAAAAAAAACAAAAACAAAAACATAATCCCTGTTTCCCACCTTTCTAAGTTAGTATAGTCCAGTTTTCAGGCTAGTACTGAATTCAGGGCTATGATAGTAGTTTCTGAGTTGCCCATACCTTACTTGGATAGAAGGACGTTTCTCTGTTCACCTGTGAGAGAGGGGAGCTTTGAGCAACCTATATGTCCTTGGAGGACTGATTCCAGCCCAGAAGTTAGTAGTTTATTGGCCATTTTAGGCTAATTTCTATCTCTTTCATTTCTCTACTATAAAAACCGCTTTTGCGCACTGGGCAATGCAGGTTAGCTATGGTTAAATTATTCCCGGCTCCAACAAGTCTCCTCTTCAGTTTTTCCCTTGAAACTAGTCTAACTCTCAACCTAAGCAGTCAAAAAGCATCTTACAGCCCAGCACTTGCTCAGACCTAATAGCAAGCACTAATATACCCTGACACTGATTGCCAGGCAGGGCAAGACTCTTTATTCACCCCTCACCAACCAAGCAACTAAGCAGCTCATCCTACGATTCAGGCATGACCAAAGGGCAACTTCAGGTGCACTCTCCAGTCCAGCTGGTGAATCTAGGTATCCTGAGGCAATGTTACAACTGCCTAATGTACACAGACAACCCTCTCCTGCTACCACAAAACACTAACATATGTGAGAGATGCAATTATACAGCCAAACTGGAAGCTAAGCTGTCTCCACCCAAGACTGGAAAAGATAGTCAAGAGGAGAAGGTTAACACTTGCACCACAACTCCAGCCACACACAGACCTACTAAAACAGCACTGGCAAAAAACACACAAATACACAAAATCATACTCGGAGGCTCTAAATAAAAGCCTACAAAAGCATCAGAGACCTCCAAAGCAGACACCCAAACATCCTGCACTTCCCGTCACAAACCAGACAACACATAAAACACAAAATCAGTGTGCCGCACAATCACAGCCCTTAAGGCGAAATAACATACCTAACACACTAGTAATAGGTGACTCTATAGTCAGGCACACTCACTAGGCTGGACAAGCAGAAGGTTACTGTTAGCTGCTTGTCGGGAGCCAGAATCCGTCACATAACACAAGCACTCAGGTCACTCAAGAACAAGTACAAATATGACTCTGTCATTGTTCATGTTGGTGTGAATGAGAAGTTATGTACCTACCATAACGTTCCATGTTAGTTGTCTTCTTTCGCCTTCTTTCTTGCTGGATGGGTTCGGAGCCGAACCTCGGCTCTGACTCGGCCACTTACTAAAGCTCGAGAGCTAATTTTACCAGCTCGAGGCAACCCTATATCCCATGATGCTAGGCGATAACTACCCAGATCTCGTTTGGTAGCTGAAAAACAACCTAGGCAATATAGTCCTCCAACTGGAGAGGAGGAGGAAAAGGATAACCCCGAAAGGATTGCTATCTAAGCTGAAGTTACCCTAGGACAAGGTATTTGGCTGTAAATACAAGATCAGGACCCTTCAAAGAAGGGGGAAAAAACTTCTCGGTCTGTCTAGGCTAGGGGGATGGCGGGCGGGACGTAAGAAAGGCGGCGAGAGAAGACAACTAACATGGAACATTATGGTAGGTACATAACTTCTCAATGTTAAGTTGTCAATCTCACCTTCATTCTTGCTGGATGGGATCGCGTCCCTAGCACCTTCATCCTGGGTGGCTCATTGGAACAGACTCTTGAGAACGGTGGAACCAAAGTTTGCCCTGCTTCTGGAGGCCATGTACAATTTGTAATGCGATACAAAGGTATGAGGAGAAGTCCATGTGGCTGCCGCGCAAATAGTGTCTATTGGTAGTCTGGCTTGAAAGGCTGTTGATGTGGCTAGTGCCCTGGTTGAATGGGCTCTTGGCCTAGAAGGCAATTCTTTGCCTCTGAGTTGGTAAATATACGTGATCAAAGAAGAGAGCCACCTAGACAAAGTTACCTTCGATACTGGAAAGCCTTTCCTATTTTCTGCATAAGACAAAAAGAATTGATCAGATTTCCTGATTTGTTTAGTTCTGTCCAAATAATATCGGAGCTGATGATGAACATCCAGACAATGCAGTTTTTGCTCCGCCCTGTTCGTATAATTAGGGAAGAAAACTGGGAGGTCAATTGATTGATTTAAATTTGTCTGCAAAGCCACCTTAGGTATGAAAGAGGGGTTCGTTCTTAGAGAAACTCTGTCTTTGTGGAAGACTAAGTAAGGAGGACAAATGCAGAGGGCATGAAGTTCAGATACTCTCCTAGCAGATGTAACCGCGACCGGGAAGAGTGTTTTCCAGGAAAGTAATTTCAGTGAACAGGAAGCCGCAGGTTCAAAGGGAGGTAGAATCAAGGATGATAAAACTAGGTTTAGATCCCACTGTGGTGGAGGATCTTTGATCGGAGGTTTGAGTAAAAAGACACCTCTCAGGAATGCTTTGCAAAGCTTATGGGACATGATGCTGCAGTCCGAAAGACCTATGTGAAAATTTGAAATGGCTGCCAACTGAACTTTTACTGTGGAGGATGAAGACCCTGAATGAAAAATTTCAGCTAGGAAATCTAAGACCGAGTGAATTGGAGCAGTGAACGGATCTATATTTCTAGCCTTTGCCCAGAAGGAAAAACGTTGCCATTTACTAGTGTAAATCCTTCTGGTAGAAGATTTAAGGGAAGCTACTATAATATCCCTGACGGGATTTGAAATCATAGGAAGCCTGGCTAGGGACGGAAGTGGAGCAACCAAGCAGTGAGGTTGAGAGAATGAAGGGATTGGTGCAGCTGCCCCGACTGATGGGCCAAAAGATCTGGCACTGGATCCAGATGCCAAGGCTGCTCCAAGAGATAACGATGCAGGAACGGAAACCATATCTGTTGAGGCCAATAAGGGGCAATGAGAATCATCTTGGCTCTCAAGGCGGTTGCTTTCTGAATTACCTGTGATATTAATGGAAGGGGTGGAAAGGCGTAAAGAAGTCCCTGAGGCCAATCGTGGACTAGAGCGTCTCTGGGGGGGATGGCCTGGCAGGGGGAAGAGAGTGAAGAAGTCGGGGCATTTGCTGTTTTGAGGTGTAGCAAAAAGATCGCAGCAAGGAAGGCCCCACTTCTGAAAAATCTCTTCCGTCACAGATTGTTTGAGAGACCACTCGTGTGGCATGAGGATAGCTCTGCTCAACCTGTCCGCTATGATGTTGGACTTCCCGGGGATATGTGTTGCTATCAGAAACCGCTGAGAAGAGATCACCCATTGCCAAAGTCTGAGAGCTTCTCGACACAGGGGATAGAACTTGGTTCCGCCCTGCTTGTTGATATACCACACTACGGACATATTGTCCGTTTGAATTGCAATAGTCCACAGGGGAAGAGAGTCTTGGAGGGCTTGCAACGTCAAAAGCACTGCTCTCATCTCCAGGACATTTATGTGCAGGTGGCATTCGAAAGGTTGCCATGTGCCGTGGACCGTTCTGCCCTGAAAATGCCCCCCCACCCGATCAGGGAGGCGTCCGATGTGACCATGGTGACCAGAGAGGGGGGAATAAAGGGTCTGCCTTGATGGGAGCTCATCCACCAAGAGAGATGATTTTTGCAGATTGGAGTTATCATGATCTTGTAGTGCATGGGGAGTTGTTGGAAAGACCATTGGGCGAAAAGCATCCACTGTAGAAGACGCATGTAAAAACGGGCAAGAGGAAGAAGTGTGATGGCGGCCGCCATGAGTCCTAATACTTTCAGGACATACCTGGCCTGAATTCTGTCGCTCTGAAGCAGAACATGGACATGATTTTGAATATCTAAAATCCTTTCATCTGTTAGCTTTGCTGAAAGCTGCACGGTGTCCAAGTTGGCGCCTATAAAGGTAATAGATTGACAAGGCGACAAGGCAGACTTTTTGAAATTTATAAAGATTCCTAGCCCTCTACAAATGTGGATGGTGTAATCTCTGGCCTGAAGAAGTTGATGCCTGGTGGTGGCGGTGAGGAGCCAGTCATCTAGACATGGAAACACCTGGAATCCTTGACGCCTCAGGTGAGCCGTAACCGCTGCCATACATTTGGTGAACACTCTGGGGGCTGTAGTGAGACCAAAGGGCAGGGCTCTGAATTGGTAGTGACTGGCCCCCAGCCGGAAGTGGAGAAACCTCCTGGAGCGCCTGTGAATTTTGATGTGATAGTAAGCATCGTGAAGGTCCACAGAGCACATCCAATTGTCCTTGCCCAGAAAGGGTAGAATGGACTGTAGCATGACCATCCGGAATCTCGTCTTTTTTACAAACTTGTTTAGTTTGCTGAGATCTAATATTGGTCTCCAGTCCCCTGTTTATTTGGTACCAAAAAGAACTTTGAGTAGACTTCGGATCCTATTTGGTCTGCTGGGACTGGCTGGATGGCCCTTTTTGCTAGTAGTTTTGAAATTTCTAGCACTGCTTGTTCCCTTAGACTGGGTGAAACATCTGGAAGGGATCCCTTTTGTTGAGTTGGGGTTTGGATAAAAGGAATTTTGTAACCCTCGGATATAACCGACTGTACCCATTTGTCTAAAGTAAGGGAGAGCCAGGCTTTTGGGTACAGCAATAATCTTCCCCCGACTGCCTCCGAAGGTGGACAGTCAGGCAACATCTCAGGGATGTTGGAAGGGTTTGTCAGAGAGAGACTCTCTGTTACCCTGATTCTGCGGACCCCCTCTGCCTCTTGGGTGGCGTCTGTTGTTGTTACCCCCTCTGCCTCTGGGGGTAAACTGACCTCTTGCATCAGGCGTGATGCCTTGTGATTTGCAGAACCACATTTTTCCACCCTTTTGACCCTTAGGATATGGTCTGGAAGGGGTGGAGAAACGGACTCCTATGGCAGAAAGAGTCTTGCCATCTTGCTCGCATCTGATCAAGGTGTCTTTCACTTGAGGGCCGAACAACGTCTGCAAAATTACAAAGCTGCATCCAGGCGTGACGCCTTAAGGCCACACCTGTGCCTGCAGCCCTACTCGCTCCATCGGCTGCATAGGAAATGAGCCACATGGAGGAGTTAACAATGGAGTTTAGGGTTCCCAGCTGTGAGTTGATTTTCTCTTGGGACCCAGCAGCTGACGGATCCTGTAAAACTTCACCCAACTCTTTGAGAACATCTCTCTAAAGGCAGGTGAAGTGACACAAGTAATTCAGCGACCGAATGGCAAAGGTTGCTGAAGAAAACATCTGCTTGTCGTACCTATCCATAGTCCTAGAATCCTTGTTAGGAGGATGGATAGGTACTGAAGGATCGGCTAGTTCCTTCTTGGTGGCTGTAGCCACCACCATGGCATCAACCGGGACACCTTTTGTTAGAAATTGCCTATCCGCTGGAGCCATAATAAATTTAGAAGGCCTCCATGGGGTGGGTTCTACCGAATCCGGGGCCGTCTACGCCTTCCGTGCCACCACGTCCATAAGGGGGTCGAAAGGCGGAGACATCCAGGAGGTGGAGGGTCGAGAACCAAACGCCTCCAGGTAAACCGACTTGTCCTCAGAAGGATTAAGGGAAGACCAGTTCCCCCTCTGTTTCAGGATTTCAAGGATGTCTGAGAAGGAGACATCCTCAGAGGGGGACCTTGGGGATCCTTCCGACACATCCAAGTCGGTATCGGATGTAATGGACTCAGGGAAGTCCACATGCTTCCTCTTACATGTCCTCTTGCACGGAGGCTCACCTGAAGGGTCAGGAGAAGCCTCGGAAGAGGAAGATATTCCCAGTGGGGAAACCTGAGGCGGGGGGTCTCTGGGTCCGGGAGCAAGAGAGTGGGAAGAGGCGTCAGCAGGCACTGTAGTGGGAGGAGCTGATGGAGCTGACTGTTGACCGTGCCCTGAGGCTAGTACACTCCTCATCACCTCGAAGGCTCCCCTATCAGATAGGCCAGAGGGCTCCCGCTCCGAAGAGATAGGAACCCCAGGCCGCACCGACATGGACGGCTCCGAAGCCGATGTTGGGGCCGAGCTCATCAGCGTCGACGCTCCGAGAGGGAGAACGGGGTCGGACAAGGGTCCAATGCCACTCGCCCCCTCGGAGCCGGAGAGAGAGACCAGGCGCCTGGATCTCTCCAATGAAGGTATTCAAGGAGATCGGAGCAGACGACAGAGCCGAAGGGGGAGGTATCGGCTCTGACGTCACAACAGTCACGGCTCCGAGGAGCTCCGGCTCCGAACTCTGAGGGAGAGTCGAAGGAGGAATAGTAGGTAGAGTTGAAATAGCCACTGTCTGATGAGACGGGCTATGAAGCATTTGGGCCAGTGCCTGAGACTTTAACAGTCTACTGACCACTCTCTCGAGGTCTTGGTCGGAAAGCCTGGATGACCGAGAAGAACGGCTTCGCTCTGAGAGCAAGGGCAACCCTGGAGCCGAATGAATCGATTCCAGAGATGGAGATCTGGATCTTTTTCTGGAGATGGATGGAGCCAAAGGAGCCAAAGATACGTCGGCTCCAGCTGGAGCCGACCGTGGAAGTAAAGGCTCAGCAGTATCGGCGCCGAGTGGAGCCGAAGTTGGAAGCTGCGGCACCGAAGCATCGGCTTCAGCCGGAGCCGATGTTGCCACAGATGATGAGCCAGCAGCCGAAGGCTTAGGACTCGGAGCCGACGGTTTTGCTGGCTTCGAGGGCTTCCCCGGCATGGACTTAGGCGGGGAGCCCTCGGGCTTTAATAAGCCCCTAAATATTAATTTGTTCCTGCGCTCCTGCAGGACTCTTGGGCTGAATGCATGGCACACAGAACAAGAGTCCTGCAGGTGCAGGGGTCCCAGGCAGTAAACACAAGAAGTGTGACCGTCTGTCAGAAACATCTTCTGACAGCACGAATCACACTTCTTGAAGCCTGAGACCTTTGTGTCCTTCGACATAGTACTGTCGAAGAAAAGGCACAAGTAAAAAAACACACACAGACACACACACCCAATCCAAGCAAACTAGTTAAACAGGGATACACAAATGCACCACAGACACAGCAGAGAATCCCTGTCAGGAACTAGGAAAGGAGCAGGCCTAAGGCCTAAAGTAGGGGGATGGATTAAAATGGATAAAAGGGGAAAAAAATTTAGCACTAACGGGAAAAAGGGTGTAATATAACTGTTAGCTAACTAAACAAAGAAAGGGAGTGGGAAGGCTAAGTTTCAAAGGTGACTTTGAAGTAATGAAAATCCCAACACTTACCAAGAGCCGGTAAAACGTACCTCGTCAGCGAAGCGGCAAACGAGATCTGGGTAGTTATCACCTAGCATCATGGGATATAGGGTTGCCTCGAGCCGGTAAAATTAGCTCTCGAGCTTTAGTAAGTGGCCGAGTCGGAGCCGAGGTTCGGCTCCGAACCCATCCAGCAAGAATGAAGGCGAGATTGACAACTTAACATTGACCTGACACACACCTCCCTGGACTACATGGAAGAGCACTCTGATCATGTAGCCCAGGCTGGTATGACCCTGACTAGCATCCTGCCCTCACCAAGAATTATACCTCAGTATAAAGAAAAAATGATCAATTTCAACAATTGACTAAGCTTCTGGTGTCATTCAAAGGGGATCCAGTGTCTGTCAGCCTGGGACAACATGCTCGACAAGCCGCGTTGCTTCGCAAGAGACGGCTTGCACCTGTCACCCCTAGGCTTTTGAATTCTGGCCAGGGCTCTTGCTGCCCCCATTGTGCCTTTTTTAGGCAAGGCTCAAAAGTCAAACCCACCTCCGTAAACAGCACAATTAACAAAAAAATGAGGGTTATGCTACTCAACGCCATGAGTTTAAATCTCAAAATGCACACGCTAGAAGCACTCCTGAGTATGGAGAACATCGACATCTGTGCAGTAATTGAAACCTGGTTCACGGCTCCAGAAAGCACTCCAGCACTACCGGGCTACAACTCATACCACACGTTTCGGCCACAGAACACGGACTGAAACACAAAAGGAGTGGGTGTACCCATATTCATCAAGGATACCTACACCTCCAGGTTAGTGGTGCAGCATGATACCTCTGAGATCATCCATGTGCAACTAACATTGGGAAAATCTGCAATGCAAATTGTGGCCTGCTACAGATCACCCTCCATGACCCGGGACCACCACTCCACCTTTCTGGAGACACTGGAAAACATGAAGGTCCTACCAAACACCCTGATATTGGGAGATTTCAATTACCCTACCATTCACTGGGAAAACTACTCGAGTACAAATTCCCAGGCCCAGAGCTTCCTGGAATTCATCAACTCAAATGCCCTGGATCAGCTGGTAAACTCCCCTACCAGAGGTGAAAACATATTGGACCAAGTCATCACCACCAGAGGTCAACCCGTCACTGGTTAGATCAGAACATAAACTAATCACTCTGGATGTCCACACCACACCACCACCCCCAACTAAGGAAACAACAGTAAAAAAACTTTTCTAAAGCAAACTTCACCTTACTTAAGACAGAGGTGGTAAGTTTCACAGCCCCCATGATAAAGGATAACGCTGCCCAAGATGGAGAAACCTTTACAAATGCACTCTATGAGCACCTACAAGGATGCATGCATCGTGCCATCCCTAGCAAACCCAAGACTCACTCCTCTAAGAGAAGAAAACCAGTTTGGTGGACCCATGCAATAGGAGGAAACTAGTTCAGAAAAAAAGCAAATCCCAAGGAAAGACATCCCTGATCAGTATCAGTAAGAAACTGAGATCCCTCATGAAATCATCCAAGGTTAACCTCGAAAGAAAAATAGCCAAGGATTCAAAAAATAACCACAAAGCCTTCTTTAGTTATGTTAAGAATTTAAGTGGCAACTCGCAGACATGCACTGAACTAGTGCAAAATAGCACAAAATATACTGAACCTACTGATATTGCCAACATCCTGGCAGATAGATTCAGTGCAAACTTCACCCCCCTCTCACCTCCAAAAGGGCCCACAATAATACTGGAAAAGTGTAGTGTCCCAAAAATAACAGACGCACAGGTGAAAACAGCCCTTTCAAAAGCCAAAAACACAGCGTCAATGGGACCAGATGGTGTCCCAGGCTGCGTCTTGCACGAACTACAGAATGAACTAACCCCCCCACCTAAACACGCTGTTCAACCTCAGCCTCTCCACAGGCTAAGTGCACATAGAATGGCACACAGCAATGGTTATTCCTCTCCATAAAGGAGGGGCCACAACTGACCCTGGTAACTATCGCCCCATAAGTCTGACTAGCCTGGTCTGCAAGGCTATGGAGCGCATCATAGAACTCATTAACAAAGACATTGGGAACCTCCAAACACTTGACTCGACCCAGTTCGGCTTTGTTAAGGGCAGATCATGCCTACTAAACCTGGCTGACTTCTTCAAGACAGTCACCAAGGCCACAGACGAGGGAAAGGTGGTTCACACAGCCTACCTTGACCTCGTCAAGGCTTTCGACACCATTCCCCACTCGGGTATTACAGAAAAACTCACCAGCCTGAACATAAACCCCTACGTCACAAGATGGGTTGCCAACTGGCTTACAGACAGAACTCACACAGTAACAATAGCGGCCTCCAGGTCAGACTCTAAACCAGTCACAAGTGGTGTCCCGCAAGGCTCGGTCCTGGGACCCCTATGTTTGGCATATACCTTTCAGAAGTACAGGCAAACACAGGACTATGGCTAACCAAGTTCACCGATGACTGCAAACTGGGAGCCATAATTGACTCTCCTGCCTGACAGGGACATCTCCAAAAGGGATTTATTGAGACAGACACCTGGTGTCAAAGTCATGGCCTCAAGCTAAATGCCAAAAATGCAAAGTCATCCCGTTTGGGGAAAAAAAAAACACCCACGAATTATCACATAGGTGGCAGCCCCCTTAATACAGAAGAGGTAATAAGAGATCTGGGGACCCAAGTAGATAGTAATCTCTCCTTTGACAATCATATTGCCAAAGTAGTTAGGAAATCCTTCTATGTGGCCCATCTAATTACTAAAGTGTTCGCATCTAGAAATAAAGAGGTTATAGTGCCCCTCTACTTGTCACTCATTAGACTCATCATAGAGTACAATGCCCCATTTGGGATGTACCTCACAAGACACTTCCAACAACTGGACCGCCCACAAAAGTACCTCACCAAGAGTATTATTGGTCTCAAACATATGTCCTATGCAGCCCGACTGAAAAAACTCTGGCTGTACTCAGTGGCATATCACTTACTCAGAGGTGATCTCTGCCTGACTTACAAAGCCATGTCCAACTCAGAATTGATGGATATGCTCCACCTAAAGAAATCCAAGTCACTGCGAGCCACGTGCCCAGTGAGCTAAACCTCGCCACAACAATAAATAGAACATGCTGGAGGGATAGATTCCTGTCACAGAGACTTCCCATGCTTTGGAACAAAATTCCAAATTACATCAGGCAGAGCCCCTCACTAACACTCAAGAGAAACCTTGATGAGTGGATGGGTAACAGAAAATACACCCCTGGGATCACTTCATTGGCTCTGCTTGACAGAGGATCAGTTATAATTAATCAATGGGGCGTTGAAAGCTGACACACTCTGGCTAGGCTTATAAATGCCCTCGGGCAGATAGCCTAGTACCTACCTATGAACTCTCACAGCTGAAATTAGTGTTGATATTAAGCTCGTTATCTGTGAGCAAAAGGCAGCTACTTCACTGTCTTAGGAGACCTACCAACATACATGGGTATGTTGGGTAAACTGTCTGGCAAATTCACTCCTGAGGTGGTGACCATGTCCCTCCTGGACAGTTGAAGTTGGTATTAATTACCTTAGAGCACTACCTCTGCAAATTTCACTCTCCTAACCTCCAATTGGGGCAACTCAGGATAAATATGGCTAGGCTTGTAAGGGCTCTAGCGTCGGTAGCCTAGTAGCCTCCTATGAACCTGTAAACATACATATCAATATTTCAGGCATGGGAAATAATGCCCTTCTAGCCTGACAATATACCAAAAACAATCATAAGTGTTGAAGCTGCTCTTAAAAATATCTAAACTAGTAGTTGCTTTAATATAATCTGTAGTCTACTCCATGCATCAACTACTTTCACAGAGAACCATTTAGTACATCTGTCATTCATAAATAATCTCATCTACAGGATGTCTGATGATTCTCTACTACATGTAGATAACACCATTTTCCATAGGTAGTTATCACTAAATGCCCAATACAGCTGAATAAGATCCCCTCTTAAACGTATATGTGAAACTGAACAAGTTCAGATATTTTTATCTTTTATAACAACTTAAATTTTCACTTCCAAGGAAGCCCTTGGCATATTTCCTCTGTACTCTTTTCCAATTTGCTCATGCTAGTTTTTCTTACAAGGCTTCCATATTATTATTCTGTACTCTGGTATGAGTCTGATGTAACGTATGATGATTTCATCATTACTGATTACATAGACTTTATAAAGGCTTTTAAACGGCCTAAAGTTTTAGACCTACAATTACCAACTGCTTGATACAAGCAGAAAAACCTCACAGCTGGATCTACCCATATAGCCAGGTTATATAAAGGAATACAAAAGTTATACAATCACCATGACAATAGAGCCGTGTTGTCTGCCTCAGTCTGGTTCAACCTTTCAGACTTCAGATATAACTCAGATCAGACACTGGCCAGCTCTAAAGCCTTTGGCCTGTCTTGGCTCCACCCCCCTTACCCACAACTCCCTGCTCCTCCATCAATTCCCCAGATCAAGTTTGCCCCATGAGTCAAAATATAATGATCCAACATATCCAATTAATCCCCACCTCTTCCACAAATACAATGTAAATACCCAGGGGAAATGGGAGACTCTAGACGAGTAGAATGGAAAACCCTCCACTGTCCAGTTATCACAGAGGGAAAGACTCACCAAATCAATAAGAAAGTCAAGGGCAGAATGGTTGAAATAGATAGTGACAGACAACATGGATATATCGTTATGGTGAGTACACATATCAGAGATTGTCTGCTCCATCTGGATTCAATCTGTGGGACAGAGTCCCCAGCCACAATTCCTTGGGAGGAAATAAGGATATTCCGCAACATAACAGAACCAAATGAAGCCCTGGACTGAATGTCCAGCTTATAATGTGATACAAAAGTAGGGTGGCCCAGCCAAGTATCAGCAGTGCAAATGGCATCCATAGGTACTCTAGAAAGAAAAGTTGTGCATCTAGCTACAGTCCTAACTGAATAACCTTTAGGCTTGTGTAAAAGAGTCTTGCCTTTCAAATATGGAAACAAAATATAATCTGACAGCCACTTGAATAAGGTTACTTTAGACACAGGAGAACACAGCCTGGATTTTGAAAAGGAGACAAATAAATGGGTAGATTTCCTAAAAGCCAAGACCAACTGCCAGAATACACCAAGCAAAAAGTACACGAAAGGAAAAACCACTTTAATACCAAACACAGCAGAGCTTTCGGATACAATCCTTCATCAATACTGAAAAATACAAAGTTCTCTACTCTTAAATATAGGTCCAAAAAGGTCATATGACCAGCAGCCAAAAAATCACATGACCTAAACTAATATAAAACATATTAAAACATTTAAAAGAACTAACTAAAAACATTAAAATTATTTACATTACTATAACTGTTCCCTAACCAAAATTGGTTTAAGGCTTACCATACTATTTAAACCAGGAGCACAGTCACTGGCAAGTCTCAAGATCCACTCATACTCCTTGATTTCCAAATAATTGTTTTCATTTATATAACTACACAGACAAGTCAATTGATAAAAACATTGTAGAACTACTATATTCCTATGGTCATAACTAACACTGCAGACCTGATTTTAGATTTAAAATTTTTTTGTGAAAGTTGAACCTCAGGTTATTATTTAAAGACAAAGAATTTAAACATTAAATTAATGTTATTAGAATGAGTAGTGTTTCTAACCCCCCTCCCCCTGCAATGCTCTTACTGATTTTTGAAAAACTTTGTGAATTTGAGTTTCAATGTATGTTGAATAACAGGCACTGCAATTTAACACAGAAAGGGATTTGCTGGACCAATTGTGTAAAAAAATGGATATTGCAGGATATGCTTGATCAACAACAAATTGTTTTAGAAGAATGGTTGTTTTTAACAACAAACTATCCCACTGTTCCTTTCATATATGGGTTGTCCAAAATACACAAAAATTTGAGTGACCCACCCATGGGACCAACTGTCAATGCAACTAAATCAAAGATTCATCCCTAGGTGAAATTTGTGGATATTAAACAGACAAAAAAAAAAACTTGAAGGTGTTTCACATATTTGTAGGGACTTTCCTACCAAGCTGTCTGAAATAAAATACAGGGATGATTTAACTTTTTTTGTACTGTAGATGTGGTTAATTTATTTAATGTAATACCCCAGGACTTGGGGTTGGATTGGTACCATGAATTTCTATTAGAGGCGTTTTTTTTCCAACGAGATTAATGTTTTGGATGTGCTGATGGAAATGATGTTGAAACCCAACTATGTATTTATTGGTGGATATTATTTTTTTTTTTTGCAGAAAAAGGGAGTTGCAAGGGGGGGCAGCATGTGCTCCCATTTTTGCTAATGTTGCAATATTACATTGGGAGAAAAAAAATGTATTTAAGAGGTATGGTGATTCCCCCCCATGGGATTTATACATGCGTTCCCTGGATGACATTTTTATTGTGTGGAATAGAACTGAGAATGAATTGGAAGTATTTTTAGAATACATAAATCAAACTACCTCTTTTTTTACTTTTATTTCCCAATGGAGTTATGACATTTTGTATTTAGATGTGAGAATTTTGAGGGATACAAGTAACAAGAGGTTGATTAGTAATATATACAGGAAACCTACTTTTTCAAATTGTTTTCTGCATTATGATAATTGCCACTCTGAACATCAAAAACAAGGTATTGTAAAGGGTCAATTTGTACGCATAAACTAGGATGGTTTCAGAGGATAAAACCTATATGGACGAATGTGAGACTCTGACCAACATGTTTTTAGCCAGGGGTTAAAAGTGTATGTACTGAAGTTAGTGATAAGAAGACTACTGGATTTTACATTCCTTTATTAAAGAGTGATGTGATTATGGACACAAGTGACACCACCACCATTGATGTAGCCACAATTAGAAAAGTAAAAAAAATGAGTACTCACTGGCATTTATTACTACTTATTCCCCTGACTGCTCCCACATTTATGAGATCTTAAAGAAAAATTTGAATTTTTTTTTCTTGTTTTCATGAATTCAAGAATGTTGTGGGGAGTGGTATTAAAATGGGATACAAGAGGGGGAATAATCTGAAGGAATTGCTAGAAAATGGAGAGGGTGGTGATTTGACCAATACCTCTAGAAAAAAGGCACATACAAATGTGGATTTTGCAGTTTATGCAAGCACGTCATTGAAAGTGACGGTTATCACCATTAATGGTATTTACATTAGGGTGTATTGTAACACCATGGGCATTGTTTACTTGGCATTATGTAAAAAATGTAAGGGATTTTACATTGGAAAGACGCAGAGAAAATTCAGGGACCAAAAGTATGAGCATATGAACGACATCAGGAAATGCAGTCTCATCAATGCTTGGAAAACCCAGGTCATGACTTTGGCTTCATGGGTTTAGAAGTGATAAATACAAGTGGAAGGGGTGGTCCTTGGGCTGATCTTATTGAATATAAAGAGGTAAGATGGCAAATCAAACTGAATGCCTGTGTGCCACTTGGACTCAATGATTCAACTATTGTCAGTATTCTTAAACTTTGATCATATGTAGTACAGTTTGTTTTATGCAAATGGATGCTGAATTGTATTTTATAAGGAAATGTAACTTTTAGAGAACAACATGCAACTTTGCACTACTTGGAACAAGTGTTTTATCATTTTTTTAGGTCATGTGTTGTTTTAGGGAGGGAGCTTTTAGATATTTAATAGGCTATGTTTAATGAAATAGTGTTTCTGATGAAGTCTTTTGTTATATCCTGACAAAAGCGCTAAAACAAGTTTTAATAAATCTGGTTTATCTAAGTTCCTGTGTGGTTTGGTTCCAACCTGGACTGTAATTTCCCTTTTAACATGAGCTTGGTCTTGCACTCATTAACAGCACACATGCCGAAGCTCATGCATATGGAGCAACCGGAGTCCAAATGCTCTGGACAAAGACAGTACGCACATTTAAGGTGTGCATCCTGGAAGGGCAGTTTATGCCTGCAGGAGATGCACGTTTTAAACCCCTTTTCTATCATACCAACAAAAACACACACACAGTTGTAAAGTCAGAAATACTAAAGGGGAAAAAAGCAGGAAAGGAAAAAGAAAAAAAATCTATGTTACGTAACCAAACAAGCTGTCTCAAAAACATACTTAAAACTCATAGTAAAAGGCTAACCACTGTCCTAAGGGGTAAGAGAAGAAAGCACTCACCAATCCTACACAAAGTTCTCAACAAAAATCTAATAACCAAATGTAGCCAAAGACCAAGCTGTAGACCATGAATGGTGGCAAACTAGATCTGGGGAGGTGATAGAGAAGCAGGAGTTAAGGGTAAAGGGAGGCAGAGCCAAGACAGGCAAAAGGCTTTAGAATAGTCTGGTTTTGGATCTGAGTCACTCCTGAGGTTCCACAGGTTGAAAGCAGATGGAGCAGACAGCACTGGACTTACAGTTTCAATCAGTGAGTGCATTAAATATTCACCATTCAATTTTTGTTCCCCAATGCTTATTTTTTGATGCAGTTAATCAGCATGTTATTCTCACATGCCCAAATTGTCAATTTAGGCAAGTTCTATATGTCCTGTCTGTATCAAATGTACTCTATTTACCCATTTTCAAGGCAACTGCATACAGACTAAAGAACACCGTAGATGAAAATGTTAGATCAGAAAGATAAAACATGAACAAGTACTGGCCCAAGACAGAGCCCTGTGGAACACCCTGACTGTAACCTAGAATTTCACCTGTCCAACTGCTGTATGATACTTCCCATGTCCTATTTGTAAGCCATGCAGCTATCTTTCTTATCAAGATTGCATCAATACCTAGTTCTAATTTATTGATCAGTGTTTTGTGTATGACCCTATCAAAGGCTAAAGATAAATCTATGTAAATTAGATCACATCACACATTTCATTTATAGCTATTATTACAGAACATCACGTTGCAGGTAGTTATAGATCAGTTTTCAACATATGCAAGTTGACATATGGTTTCAAGCCACAACCTTTCCAATTCTGACAATTTATTCAAACTAACCTTCTTCGTTATTTTTCCAGAATAAAAGTAAACTTGTGGGCCTATATGACTCTGGGTTTGTCTATTCCCCTTTCCCTAAAAGATGGGTTTAAAATGTATGTCTCCAATCTTGAGGCATCTCCCCGTACTTAAATAACCTAGTGAATAACAGATATAATGGTATTGTTAAGTTCATGACAATGTTCAAAGGCCACTGCTACTAACTCCTTCTCCTCCCTGTGCTTTTTTGGGTCCCAGACATATTTTGACGCGTGTCCAAACTCCTTTAAGCTAATCGAACCAGCAGGTTGAGCTCCAAGTTTCATAGATTGTAAGACATTTTTATTTTTCAAAATGCCACAAAAGATTCTCATGTACAATCCAAAAAAAAAAAAAAAAAAAAACAACATGGTGACTCTGTTCTTCTTCAAATGAGATTCTCCTTTATTGTGAGATCTTTTCAGATCTGGAAAGATCGCACAATAAAGGAGAATCTCATTTGAAGAACCAAGAATCATTGTGTCATTTTTTTGATTGTACAAGAGAATCTTCCACAGCATTTTGAAAAATAAAAATCTGTTAAGATCCATCTTAAGCTCAGTGCTCGACCAGGTTTGAATAATTTAAAAGCTATTCGGACACACGTCTAAATTGGTTTGGTGGTATCAGTACAAGATACACACAAGGCACAGCCTTGGAGTACTGCTCTGATCATAGGCGCTTCCAGGTGCTAGGAAAAAAAATTTATGTCGGGAGTTCCAGACATATTGCTAAAAGGATGACAAGGGATGTGAAACTAGTAGGCTGATCTTCCACCTTCTCCAGTGCTTATGCATTTATATAAAGTAAATGCAGCACAGGGTGAATGTAATTATGGTACAAAACAACATATCCGCGGTGGTGGTGCTGCGGTAGTGTTGTCGCCTCACAGTAAGCCGCTGACCGGTTCGACTCTCAGCTAGAGCGTCTTCTGTTTGGAGACATGCGTGAATGGGCGTACCTTCATTGAAGGTTGTGCGTTAGGGCTGGCAATTCAGCACTCAAAAATCAACTGCCAATCATTAGCGGACCGGAGTTCCGCTGTGACGACCCCTAACCAGGAAAAGCCGAAAGACACAACAACTACTATGCATTTTAACCCACGGTGGTGGTGCTGCGGTAGCGTTGTCGCCTCACAGTAAGAAGCTGTCCAGTTCGATTCTCAGCTAGAGTGTCTTCTGCGTGGAGATATGCATGAACGGGTGTACCTTCATTGAAGGTTGTGCGTCAGGGCTGGTAACTCGGCACGTAAAAATCAACTATCAATCATTAGCGGACCGGAGTTCCTCTGTGGCAACCCCTAACCGGGAAAAGCCGAAAGACACAAACAAACAACAGAGTACAGTGGGCTATCCAGTGAATGGCAGTCTTACCCCAGATGATACACACTTTAAAAATAAAATGTGAAATAGGGGTCAATAGTTTTAGGTACAGCACTGTACTATATAGGCAGGAGGATATGAAAAGGTAGCTCACATTTTACAGTCTAATGGGAAGAACTTCCTTGTTTCACCATGTAGTGCTCATCAGTACAAGCAGATGAGATGGACGAGGTTTCCAAAGTTAAATTATAGTGAGGGCAGGCAACTCAAGAACTATTAAGTAGAATACAGCAACACAGGTTGACCGGGTGGGCCATCAGTACTCTGGATTTATGAACTACAACAGTACTTAAATAGCTTAACAGGAGTAACTTCAAAAGTGATAGTTTACTGTTGACTAAAAACAACAAGGGAAAGAGTTTAAGGGGATTGTATGGTCAAATTAACATAGCAAACAACAACACAGTCTTTAAGAATGCAAACACAACATGGTGGTAGAGTAGGAAAATTTTCAACAATTAAAGAACAAAATTAAGCAATTGTTAGTGTTTCAAAATCAGTTCCAGCAACAGGAATAGAAGAAAAAACAAACTGCAGTACAGTTTCTATTTTTTGGTGTAGATAGACTCAGAAAAACCGTCACTTTAGGTTTAAAATCTATTCAGACCAAATCACAAAGGTGCAGGTTCAGAGTTCAGTGAGTTACAAAGGCACACTATGTCGTGCTATAAACAGCAACTAAATAAAACAAAATAAATGAGACAATCGATCAGGAAACAGGTCTACAAAAGTCAGAAGATCCTAGACACTTAAAAAAAATGGCAACAATTAACCCCTTCACAATACCATTTATTAGTTTCCAAGCAAATCCTAGCACCTGGCTAAAGAACAAAACAATGTAACTACAGTTAAAATGCTTCCAAAACAGTTCTAGCAACATATATAATACAACAAAATCAACTGCAATACGCATTACTCAAGTGGCAAGCATGATCGTTGAATAAAACAATATCTAACTAGGCTGCATTAAGCTAGTTGTGTTATTTAGTTGTATGGTTTGGTGTTCTCTAATAAACAAAGGTAGGAATTTGTTGATTTAAAATTATGCAGTACCTCATTTAATACTACATTCTGTGTTGCAACCTACTTAAAACTGAGTGACACTTGACAGTGTAAGTAGGTTTACTTGGGAACTTTCTATGGAAGGGTGCATAACCAAGTAGCAGGATAGAGCTTCTGAGAATTTGTTTTCCACTGTTTGGATGGGCCTGGAGTAGTTGGCTACAAGAGAGATCAGGTGCTCTGATTTTTTAAATGTGCATAGCTGGTAGTTTGTTTAACTGGTAGCAAAATTAGACAGCTCCTTTTGATCAAAAATGCTTAATATAAATGCTATGTGTTAGCAATGTTTTAAAATGTAAAAGGCCTAAATGCACACTCTACTGCCATTCTGTGTGGTGATTTTCTAATTTAAATATTTATAATTCTTAATTACACATTTTTTGATTTGTGTGCTGAAATGGCCATTTTTAGGTTGGTGTGGATGCTACTGACTGATACACTAACGTGATACAGAATGTCATTTGGGTCAAAGGTAAGGTGGCAATGGACTTTCCAAGATAGATGCACACAGCTCATCAGCTGTCTCCATGTGAACTCCCCCCCCCCCCCCGCCAAAAGACAATGGCCAGGATTTCTGTCACTTTCAGTAAATTCAGTTCCTGGCTAGCAAGTACACTGCCTGGATGCCAGCAAAGAAAAAAACTAAGAGAGCCTGTAAGAAAATCAACTAGAAAAGGTGAGGAGAAAACAATGGCTGGGAAGAATCCTGCAAATGTTCAGCAAAAAGCAGTACAAACTCCAGCTTTGGTGCAAGACCTGGTTTCCAGTAATCTAGAGGAAAATATAAGTCAAATGTGCTCACAGCTGATTAAAACAAAGACCAAAGGAGTATATTAATTCAAACAGGAGAAGGCTGGAAAAATGGAAGATGTTCTAAACAGATACTCAGAAGAGATTATAAAACTGCAAGACTTAGAGGTCAAAATGAAGAAAAGGCTGACTGACTACGCGGCTGCTCAAGAAGAGATGTTTCTAAAAATGGACAAAGCACGTAGGGAAAACCTGAGATTTTCTGCTTTACCAGAGAAACTAGAAGGAACAGTCTGTATTCATTTTATAAAGGCACAAATAAGCAACTGGATTGGTATTCCACAGCAGGACCTGTTAACTGAAAGGGCACAATGTGTGTATGTTCCGAACCTGGCCATGAAAGCAGCCTAGACCTGTATTAGTACAGCTGCATTTCTACCTGCATAAAAAGTTGATCCTAACAAAACTGTGGCAAAAGGCAAAGTATTACAAGTTGGACACAGTACAGCATTTGCAGAAAACAATTATTTACTGTATACCAGGCAGAAGAGAAACAAAAAAAAAATTACAGCAATCAGGGAATATCGAGAGACAGGTTTGCGATTCAAGCTGCTGTATCCAGCTGTCTTCAGAATATTTTTTCCTGGAGGACAAAGTAATTTTTGGTGCAAAACAGGCTAAGGAGGAAATATAAAGGTCTGTCCAACAAAAAAATGATTCATCAAGCAGAAAGGGACTTGGCTTCTCATTCATCTGATAAAACACATTTAGAGACTTTGCAAGTGAAACATTTTCCAGTGTTCCAAAGGAAAATGCTTGAGAGAGAAAAGCACAGGAGTTGGCTAGAAGAATCTGGAGTACCTTGGAACTGAACCAGAGTCTAGAATTGGGAGATGAACTAGAAGATGACCAGAAATACGGAATTTAGTGAATGAATGTGACATTGAAAAGCATCAATTGCATTTGTGAAATATGGCTGTACAAGAAAAAGGGAAAGAATCGACTCTTGTTGACTTTGTTAAACTTGTGGGGACCTGAAAGGCACTTTCTTCACATCTACTCAATATTTGGAAGGACACTGAGGAGAGGAGAAGAAGATGGAGAAAGGTAACCAAGTAAAACAATTCTGTTCTTAACAGTATTTCTATAAAATTTTTAATGATATAAATTGCATGTTTCATAGTAAAACATTTTAGTTATTGTATATGATAAAGATACTAAAGTAAACAGATGCCTTTTTTCTTTCTTTTTTAGCAACAAATGCAGGCATTACAATACATAAGAAAAAAGCTAGACAAAAGTATGTTTAAGTTAATAGGCCGTAACCTTGGGTTACTGAGGTGGAGGAGTGGGGTGCAAACTTACAAAGATCATAATATATGCAGAGCTGATATGTTTTCTCTTACTTTTGCATAGGTGAACGCGTGGACTACAACCCTTGGATTAATCTAATAAGTGGAAACAAGTAAATAAGAGAACCTTGAATGTAATGGAAAGTTTTCCTTTAGCAATGAATGTTTCAGCTTGTCTTTAGAAGCCTGCAGCTGAAAGTTACATTGTTTCTTTACATTTTCATGGAGATGTGCTGATTACAGGGCAAAAAAAAAAGCCGAAGCACTGGTTTCGTCAAGGCTAAAAGCGAATATTTTCTGAAAGCATGGAAGTGGTTTTTCACATATAGGAGGGAAATAAAGATAACAAACAGACACCAATTAGTGTAAGTAGGATTTTTGTGGGGTTTTTTTGAGGATTTGCATTACAACAAAAAGTCTTGTAAAATAGGACATAGATTCAAATGGAGATAAGGAAAAAACTGTATAAAGGATCAACCTGCCAGAAATTAGGCATGTATCACAATAGCTGGAAAAAGACATTTAAAAATGCTGTCACATAACAGGTGGGAATAATTTCTTACCATAATGGCGACACTCTCCATATTTTTTTGGAATGTAAATGGTCTCACATGTATACACAAAAAGGAAAAATAATATTTAATTATATTAAAAATATATACAGTGCAAATAACAATGCTACAGGAGACATATGCAAAGATGAAAGCATGTTAATTTGATAAAGAAAGGATTTCAGGATGGATATTCAGCAGAATATCGAGGACAAAGGAAAAGCAGAGCACTTATGTTAATTTCTAGAGGGGAAAGAGAATAAAAATGGTAGATTTGTGATAGTAAGGGGCTACTGGCAAGCGATGAGGATTATGCTGGTATGTATTTATATTCTGCCTAAAACTGCTATAATGGAGCTTGAAATTTTTGGGAAAAAAATAAACTTTCTGCAAGGAATATTACTTATCGGTGGGGACTGGAATTTGATTTGCAACAATGAAGATGTATCTGGGGGACCTAGAAGGGAAATATAACAAAAGAGGGTAGATTTCTGAAGTAATTTATGAAAATATTTGGTATGAAAGATGTGAATGCTGTAATAGGAACTCTGACAGAGTTTACCAATTTTTCACCAAGGTAGAGTAACTCAGCTATTTTAGACAGAAAATATTTCACAGGAAAATGTGCATTTAATTGACAACTTTGACACATCCAATAATTATCTCAGATCATGCATCAAATAAAGACTAAATGTAATGAAGTAAAAAATGAGACACTGACACTTCCCCATCTACTTGTTAAAAGCTGAGGAATTTAAGGAATGGGTAGTGGAAATTATTTAGGAGTTATTAATAAAGACAGAAAATACTCCAGAGGTTAAAGCTAGTGAGTGGGATAAAATGAAAATATAAGAAATACAGACATGGTTAAGTAGCAACAAGAGCTATTTAGAAAGTCTGACAAAGGTTAAAGTATTGGAGAATAAGGGGAATATCTCAGAACAAGTAGCAGCGCAACTGCAGAGTGCTAAAGAATAAATGAGTACCTGGACAATATGCATGAGTTTAGAAATATTTCTGGTAAGCAAATGTGAGCACAAAACCTTTTAGCAGAGCGAATTGGGTAACAGAAAGCAGAAAGGGTTGTTGCCAAACATACGGAGCCTATAACCAGAAACAAAGAACAGAGATCCTGTAGAGATATTTTGGAAATTTTATGAAAATGTGTATAAAGCAGAGAAATGGAGTAATCAAGAAAAAGCACAAATAGAAATATTTATGGAAGAGTTAAATATGCCAAGATGAGGCTAAACAATTAACAGTTACGACAGGAGGAGAGGAGATAAAAACAGTAATATACAACCAATCTGCAGGAATGTCTCCAGGAATAGATGGTATTCTGGTGAAAGTTTGGAAGCTAGGAGGGAAGAAAGTGATAAAGATCTGGAAGGCTTTGTTTAACAGTATTTTAAAAGGAGGGGAAGCACCAACATTGTGGGGGAAAAAACTGTGGTAGCTGTAATACCTGAAGATGGTAAAGACCCATCAGATCCAACTTTATATAGGCCCATTTCAATTTTAAATAATGATTATAAACTGTTTACATCTATGATGATGAAAAGAATAGCAAAAATGTTTGCCAAAATTGACAGTTATAAATCAGTTTGGCTTTGTGGAGAGTAGGCAAACATATGACAACATTAACAGAACAATGATGACCCAGAGGGAAACAGAATGCAAGAAAATATTTCTGTTGTTGGTGGGTCTTGACGCACAGAAAGCATTCAACAAAGTAATTCAAGGATATAACTGCTATGATAATCATAGGATGGTACTCGAGTATTGGCCCTAGGGGTCTATACAAGCCTAGCCATAACAATTCCCTGGATATTTCTTCCCACAATATTTACTTCCCTGGACCCTTGTCTAGCAGGGTGACTGACATTATTCCACAGGGTGAATTTCCTATCTCCCATCCAATTGTCAAGGATCCTTTTGAAGAGGACCAAGGAGGCGCTCTGCTTGACATGTATGGGCAAGTCTATTCCAGAGTATCGGGAGTCTCTGGGTCAGGAACTTATCCCCTTCCAGTATGTTCTATTCATTGTGATTAAGATCCCTGGAGCATGTGGCTCTGAGGGATTGGGATTTCTTTAAATGGAGTATGTCCAACAGCTCAGGGTTTGACATTGCCTTGTATGTTAAGCAGAGATCACCTCTGAGTAGACAATATGCCACAGAGTAATAGCTGGAGGTTTTTTTTAGGCGGTCAGCATATGGCATCTGCTTTAGGCCTGTGATTCTTTTAGTGAGGTATTTCTGCAGCCTTTCCAGCTGTTGCGGATGTCTTGTGAGGTACATACCAAATAGGGCGTTATACTCTATAATGGGTCTAATGAGGGATGAGTACAGTGGGACAATGACCTCCTTTTTTCTGGATGAAAAGCCCTTAGTGATGATGTGTGCCACATAGAAGGATTTCCTGACTGTTGTGGCGTGGTTATCAAAGGTGAGACCACTGCCTACCTGTGTCCCTAAGTCTCTCATCACACTTTTGGTATTTAGTGTACTGCAACCTATGCGATAATTCATGGGTACATGGTTTTTCCCAAAGGGGATAACTATACATTTCTTGGCATTAAGCCTGAGCCCATGGCTCTGGCACCAAGCATCTGTTTCTGTAAGGCCCTTTTGTAGAATACCCACATCATTTGGGGATTCAATAATGGCTCCCAGTTTGCAGTCATTTGCAAACTTTGTTAGCCATAGTCCCTTAGTGTTGGCCTGTACTTCAGTGAAGTTGATGCCAAACAAGAGTGGTCCCAGGACTGAACCCTGAGGTACTCCACTTGTCACTTTTCTGGAGCTTTAAGGTACTCCACTTGTCACTTTTCTGGAGCTGGATTTGGAGTCGGCTAATTTTACAGTCTGGGTTCTGTCAGTAAGCCAGTTGGCAACCTATCAAGTGACATAGGTGTTTATGCCCAGCTTAGCAAGTTTATCTATGATTCCAGAGTGGGGGATGGTGTTGAAGGCCTTGGCGAGATCCAGATAGGCTGTGTGGACCGCCTTACCCTCGTCCACAGCTCTGGAGACTGATTTGAAGAAGTCAATCAAGTTCAGGAGACAAGATCGGCCCTTCACAAATCCAAACTGGGTGGGGTCCAGTGTTTGAAGGTTGCCAATGTCTGTTTATAAGTTCCATGATAATGCGTTCCATGATCAAGAAAAGTTAGCATTATTTGCAGATGACATTTTGTACCGGATAAAAATGTAAAACATCATTTCAGTGTTATGGAACATTTTGAGACAGTTCCAAGTTTTTTGGGGATATAAAATTGATGAAACCTGACGAAACAACGAAACCTGAATAATCTTTCTTCTGCTGTATTTATTGACTTGTCTAAAGCATTTGACATGGTAAACCACCAGATTCTCATAAACATCCTAAAATCTCTGTCATTAGACCCACTTTCCATAAAATGGTTCCAATCCTACCTTGACAAACGTCAACAACCAGTACTTTGGCATAATACTTTATCCTCCCATTTACCCATTACCTTAGGTGTCCCTCAGGGTTCCATACTTGGACCCCTTTTCCCCATATTTATTAATGACCTTCATCTAGCTATCCCACAAGCCACGTTTATACAATATGCTGATGACTCCACACTATATGTTCAGCTACATCCTCCCATGACCTTCGTGCTCTCACCGAAAAAGTATTTAACATAGTTGAACAATGGTTCACTCAACATTGCCTTCTTTTGAACCCAAAGAAAACCAAACTCCTCCTCTTCATTCCTACTCTGAAGTCCTCTCCTCTTCAATTCTTAGTGACATCTATCAATGGTACTATAATATCTTCTGACTATACCACCAAACTACTAGGTGTCACCATCGACAATAATCTGAACTTCGACATCCACATCAATAATACCATAAAGACCGTCAATAAAAAAAACTGGCAGTCTCTATAGGGTTAAACCATTCCTTTCCCCTACTGCTAAAACTACAATCACCCACACCCATTTGATCTCTACACTCCTTTATGCCTCTTCCATCTTTACTAATCTCTCCAAGAATAACCTCAGCAAATTGGAAATTACCTATAATAACATTGCAAGATTTGCTACAGGCAACCAATTCCGAACCCATCATTGTATAAACTTAAAACAGCCAGGATGGTTAGAACTACAACAGATTAAATTTCACCAACTAACCATTGCCCACAACATCCTATACAAACCATCTAATACTCCAAGTTTATCTACCCTCATCACCCCTTATAAAAAACCTAAAGTCCTTATGATCATCTCACCAACTTCTTATCCACACCTCTAAACCTAATAACAGAGCTGGGGATTCTCTCTTCTCTAATACAGTAGGTAAATCCTGGAATCTTCTCCCTAATGACATCACATCACTTACCTCTCTATCTCTATTTAAAAACAGAATTAAACTTCTCCTCAAAACATACTGGCTATGCCCCTGCTCCAGACCAGACAAGTCATCTACCTCTACTAACTTGACTTACATATCCACTGCTTACTATCCTCTACTACATTTTCCCACCTTATTATATTTTTCTGATCTACCTTTTTTCACCGTCTATCCTATTTATATATCTTTTCTTAAGCAAATCCTTTGCTCCAATACTATACATCAAACTCCCTTTTTTTTCACTTCTGACTTAACCTATACTATGTCACCATACTTAAAAATAGTACTATATTATACTGCAGGTCCGCAGTGTTAGATCATGCTTAACCTTTCTGCTGTAATTCACGTTGCAATTACTGATTATTTTCTTTTTTTTTCTTTTTACTATGATTATTTCCTTTTATCTACCTCTGACTTAACCTGCATTGTTGTCTAAGTTCTTTCAATTTGCACTGTTTGTGACTTTTTACCTCAGTGTTACATCCTGTTACAACCTCTATGCTGATGCATGTTACCATTGTTGATGTATTTTTTTTTCCATAACAGGAAAATTGCTATTTTTACTAGAATATTAGATTTTATTTCTTATTTTTTTACTTGTTTGTACTTGTATTAT
Source organism: Protopterus annectens (assembly GCF_019279795.1). Lineage (NCBI taxonomy): Eukaryota > Metazoa > Chordata > Ceratodontiformes > Protopteridae > Protopterus > Protopterus annectens. The sequence goes on along the minus strand of NC_056738.1, from coordinate 388,148,621 downwards.
TGTATTTCGACCATGTCTTGGAGCTTATCTCCCCGAGCCTCTACTGAAAATGGACATATATCCAGTTAGACTAGCCCGGTCAACAAATGTAAAATAAAATAAAAAAAATGAAGGCACAACAAAGGCTACAGATGTAAAATATATACCAATACATCAACTGGTTCAGCAATACCCACATTTATGGGGACATGCTAAAATGAAGTATTTAGGAGTAGAGGTTAAAAAGGATTCTGCTACGGCAGCTAAGGATATGTGGGAAGAGACTAAACAAAAAGATAATACAAAAACTGACACACTGGAAGATATTGCCTATGGATATGGTTAGCAAAATGCAAGCAGTAAAAATGATTTAGCACCTTTATTTTTCTACACAGGTCAGGCATATTTTTATTAACAAGAGGAGAAGTTGTGATTAGTAATTAATTAAGAGTTGATGGATTGCATTTGGAAGGGGAAGATGGCAAGAGTCAAATGGGATAACCTGATCCTTCCAAAAGGACAAGGTGGTTTAGGGATTACCCAGTTTGAAGGTTATTTTACAGCTACACAGTTAAGGCTCATATACATAATGCAAGCAGAAAGCTACAATTCAAAGTGGAAAGGGATGACAATGAAGCAATGGAGAAAATTCAAGAAATAAGGAGACAGTAGGATTTTGGATGCAGATCCTTAAGAACACCAGTCATACAGAATACTATATTCATAAAGTAGCAGAAAGTATACCAAGCAAACCACGAATGGAGAAAGGAGATTCTACTGACAGGATTAATGCAATTTACTGGAGGAAGATGAGAAAGGAATCAAGGTTTTGGGAACAAATAATTACAGAGGGAGAGGTAACAGAATGGGAAGAGTCCAAGAAGACAATTGGACTTCAGGCTAGAGGCTACCTTTCCCATCAGGGATTGCTAGGGTATAGGCAAAGCGAAGGGGATAGGAAAATCCTAAGTAAAAGACCTGCACTGGTTGAGATTTTAGTTGAATCTAGAACAGAAGCTGTTATTACAAAAGGGATAATTAGTAGAACATTTCAAATACTGCACTACAACTATAGGAAACAGAGGAGATCAGAAAACACTGGGAAGAGAGATTAGATAAGTAATTCCCAAAGAAACAATGGGAGGACATATGTACGTCTCTTAAATATGCAACAAAGTTTATTTACATATTTGACATTTGTTTATCGAGTTAGTCCGACTGGGTAGACACCCTTTTTCAGCTGAGACCCAAGGAGAAAAGCTCCAACATTAAAAAAAAAAAAAAAACACTGAACAACATTATCAATGCTTACAGGAGAAACAATATTAAAAGGAACTAACATGAAATAACTAACGGTAAATAACAAGGGCACTTTTTTCTTCCCTTTTTTAGCTGAGACACAAGAATAATAAGAAAAACAAAGAGCACACAGTAAAAATTTGGTAAAAGTAAGTTGGGCAAAAAACTGCATAATGAAGATGTAAACAAATGCAAAAAGCATATTAGTACAGACAGATGCAACTCAAGAGCTGTAGTGAGAGGTTGCATGTAGAGTAAAAACAAGAGAAAATTCTAGGTAATAAGTAGGAGAAAAAGCAACTTGGGTAAGAAATAAGTGAAAGGCTACAGTAATAAAAGCTGAGGGGACAACAGTCCACTTAGTAGAGTTTATTCATTTCATAGAAGATGCAGCTTAGAGAGGGGGGAGAAACAGGCAGAAATTATAGAGGACAGGAAGATAAGTTATGTACGGTCATTGCAAAGGCATGATGATGACTTACAGCAGTTATCTTTCAGTGCTATTTTAAAGAAGCTGGAGTTAATGATAGATCTGACATGTGGTGGTAGCTTGTTCCAAGCATTTGCAATAGCTCAGCTGTAGTTTACCAATATTTATGTTGAGCATATAAACTTGCAGTAGGTTCTGTTGAGGGCTACAGAGAGCACAGTTGGGAGTGTACGGCTGGATGAGAGCAGACAGAGAGGGGTAAACTGATGGATCATGTAAGAGTGAATGAACTGTGAGAAGCTGAGGTGATAGAATTTGGTGCTGAAATTCCAGCCATTGTAGTTTTTTAGCGCTATACAGTGATGAGTGCATGCAACAGGGTAAGTTAGTGGCAAATCTTGCAGTTTTGTTATAGGTAAGTTCTAATTTAGAAGATTAAACTGGAGGTTTGTAAATATAGGGTCTGCATAGAGTAGTGTGGGGTGTAGGAAGGCTTGAGCAAGGGAGAGTCTGGAGGAATGAGTGAGAAATGTTTCATGTCTGTGTAGAAGTCAGAGTATGTGATCAGTCTCTTTAATGCTCTAAGTGTGGAGATCGAACTTAAGGTGGTTGTCGATAGTAATTCCAAGAAGTTCTGTGCGAGGTTCAGTTGAGATGGCTGCATTGTCCAGGGAGGAGACAGAAAAGGTAGTTTTATGATGTTGGAGGGCTGCAGGGAAGAAAATGAGTTGTTTAGTTTTCTTAGGGTTTAGTAACAGTTGGGTATAAGAAAGCCATTTTCGACAGAGTGAAGGGACTCTTGGGTGAGGATATAAAGGTCAGTAATGTCATCAGAGCAGGAGATGATTGTGGAATCATCAGCATATTGAATAATAGTTCACAGTGGGCAAGAACATCATTAACAAAGATACTGAAAAGTAGGAGTCCAAGGATGGAGCCTTGAAGCACCCCAGTTTGAACAGGTAGGAAGGGAGAAAAGCTAGACTGCCATTTAACAGCCTGGAAACTATTTGAGAGATAGCTGGAGAACCAATATAGTGAAGAGTTACAAAGGTTTAGTGAAGCTAGTTTGGATAGAAGTAGTCTGTGGGAAACGGTGTCAAAAGCTATGGACAGATCAAGAGAGAAGCACGAGACTAACTTATTTTTGTGGGACTTTGAAATGGTATTCATGAAGGATACAAAAGCAGTAGCAGTACTGTGTCTTGGGCAAAAGCCATGCTGAGAGGGGTTAAGAAGATTTTCTTGGAGGAGGTGATCAAGGAGCCGTTTGTGAATGCATTTTTCCAACATTTTTGACAGGGGAGATGTTCAGTAGATTTAGGATTTTTACTATGAACTGTTACACTGGTACCTTTATATCCTAAGCAGACTCCAAATAAATTTTACTCAGGTAGATGGCAAATGTTGGAGGTGTGATGGGGAAGACTGTAGTAGCTGAGAAAAAAGTTATGTACTTACCAGAACATTCCATCTGTGTTGTCGATCTTCATTCTTTCCTCACAAATGGGTTTGGATCCGATTAGTCAGATCCAACTCGGCCGTTGCTACAGCTCACAGCCACTAGATCTCTCCAGCTTTTCCCTTGCCCACAATGTACCTTGCCAAATACCTCAGATCTGCTATAAAGTGTAAAAGGACAGACATAAATATGGGAAGCCATATCCAAAGTCATGTAAACATATAAATGTATCCATTCAGAGGCAATGAAACATCCCCATTCTTCCAGATGTCATGGACAGGGGTAGTTGTGAGGGGTTGTGAGGAAATAATGAAGATCAACAACACAGATGGAACATTATGGTAAGTACGTAACTTTTTATCTGATGTCAATCTACAGTCGATCCTCACAAATGGAACAGTTTCTCTAGCTACTTGAATCCAGGGTGGACTTGAGGAAGGATATTCCTGAGCACCACAGAACTAAATGATGCCCTACTTCTTGAAACCAGATCCAATTTGTAATGAGTAATAAAGATATGAAAAGTAGCCCAAGATGCTGCTGCACAAATAACTTCCATAGACATCCTAGATTGGAAAACAGTGGAAGTAGCCACAGACCTAATGGAGTGTGCTTTCAAGAGATGTGTGAGAGAAATGAAAAATGTATTACAGATGGAGATGCAATTTGTTAACCACTTTGATAGAGAAATTTTAGAAACTGATTTTCCCAATTTTGGTCCAGAAAAGGAAACAAATAGTCGGGTCTGCTTTCCTGATTTTTTTTTCTGTTCTATGCAAGTAGAAACAACTGTCTGTAAACGTCCAGTAAATGCAAAATATATTCCCCTTTGTTGGTAAATTCAGGAAAAACTGGCAAATTAATAGAACTATTTATGCTCAATTCTGACACCACCATTGGAAGAAATGATGGGTTGGTACATAAGGTCACTCTGTCCTTATGGAAAACCAAGTATGGAGGTTTAGAAGATAAAGCTTGGATCTCAGAAATTCTTGTGGAAGTGATGGCAACCAAGAAGATAGTTTTCCATGAAAGATACTTAAGGTCGTATGTAGCTGCTGGTTCAAAGGGAGGTTGTGTTAGGGACTGCAGCATCAAATTCGAGTCCCATGGATAAGTAGGTTCTTTAAAAGGAGGCTATAGAAGTGGTGTCCCTTTCAAAAAAGGCCTTGCTCAATTTGAGAGATGCAATGGGTGCTCCATTCAACCCTGTATGGTAATTTGAAATTGCTGCTAACTGTACTCTAACGGTTCAGGTACTAGTACCGTTCTGAAAAAGTTGAGCAAGGAAATTCAAGATGTGATAAAGAGAAGGTGAAAAGGGGTCAAGTTTATGTTGCTAAGCCCAAATAGCAAACCTTTTCCATTGACTTGAACATGCTTTCCTAGTCGAAGGTTTTATGGGAAGAAAGCAGCATAGACCGGCTACTATGGGAACTGGAGAAGCAAAGCAGTCAGCTTGAGGTTTAGAATATCCGGGTATGACATGCCCGTCAGGTGAGACAGGAGGTCTGGAGTCGGATCTAGGTTCCATGGTGGTTGAACAGGTAAGGCCAGAGAAAGGCAAACCAAATTTGTTGAGGCCAGTAGGGGGCAATGGGGATCACTGTGCTCCTCGACCTGGAAGCTTTCTGCAGAAATTTTGCCATCAACGGGATTGGTGGGAATGCATAAAGGAGACTGGGAGGTGAATCATGAAGTAGAACATCCCTTATTGGGGGGAACCAGGGCAAAGTAGTTGCTATACTTGTTGTTTAGGGGAGAGGCAAAAAGATTGCAGCATGGCTGGCCCCGTCGACAGAAAATCCTGTCCACCACCTTCTCGTTGAGGGACCATAAGTGTGGAAGTAGGATGCACTAACTCAGCTTGTCTGAAATCATGCTGGCTCTTCCTGGAATGTGCATCACTAAAAGAACGTGGTCTGAAGAGATCGCCCACTGCCAGACCCTTAGTGCTTCTCGACACAATGGGAAAAATCTGGTTCCTCCCTGTTTGCTGATGTACCAGATGACTGACATGTTGTCCATTTAAACTGCAACTGTCCCAGAGGGAAGAACATCTTGAAATGTTCGCAACGCCAAGAGCACAGCTCTCATCTCTAGGACATTTATATGCAAACTGGCCTCTTCGTGGGACCAAGTACCCTGAACTGTCTACCCCAGATAATGCCTCCCCCACTCATCTGGAAAGCATCTGTGGTCAGTATGGCCTTGCGCTGTTGGGGAATGAATGGATGGCCATGAAGCAGTTGATCAGACTGTATCCACCAAGAGAGAGATCTGTTTTTCAAGTGCTGGTAATTTTTTTTCCTGGGACAACAGTGACTGATGAAGACTGACCATTAAGTAGCCAGCATAGACTGTAGGATCTGCATGTAAAACCTGGTCAACAGAACTAAGGGTGTTGCTGCACCCACCAGATCCAGAGTTTGTAGGACTGCATGACCTAAGATAGATGTATTTTCTACAACCTTCTTGACCTGTGACCTTACAGTTACAACTCAATGTGGTGGAAGGGTAGCAATGGTCATCTTTGTGTTATGCAGCACTCTCCCAATAAATTCCAATGTCTGAGTTGGTTGAAGTTGTGATTTTAGTTCATGGTTATTCCTAGGAGAGCACAGGTGTGGAGAACCTGATCTCCTGACTGTATGTGTGGATGCCTGGTCTGAGGAGTAATGAGCCAGTCATCCAGGTAGGGAAACACCCAAAATCCCTGCAGTCTGAGGTGTGCTGCTACTACCACCATGCCTTTGGTGAACACACTAGGGGCTGTGGTGAGTCCAAAGGGGAATACTCTGAATTGGGCTCCCAACTGGAAGCATAGGTACTTCCTGGAGCACTTGTTTATCTTTATGCAATAGGCTTCATAGAGATCTGAGCACATCCAATAGTCTTTGCCCAGAAAAGGGAGAATGGACTGAGCCATGACCACCCAGGACTTGGTTCAACACACACATTTATTTAGATTTGTGAGATCCAAGATTGGTCTCCAGTCCCTTGTGTTTTTTGGCACTAAAAAGAACCATGAGTATGTTCTAGATCCTATCTGGCCTGGCGGAACATCTTGGATGACTTTTTCTAGCAGCTTTTTAATATGAACCGCTGCTTGATCCCTCTGACTGGATGGAACATCAGGAATTTTCCTGGGAACTGGGAGCGGAAGGGAAAATGGTATTATATAACCTCTAGATACAGTCCTCTGCACCCTAGTATCTTTTGTTAATTCTAGCCAGGCTGTCTAGTGCAAGGAAAATCTTCTCCCAACTGTCTCCAGAGGTGGACAGCTGGGCTTCCATTCAGGAGTGCTGGTAGGGTTTATCGAAGAAAGATTCTCGTGAACCATGGTGTTGCGAGCCACCTCTGCCACTAGGGCAACAACATCCATTGGAATAGCCTCCTCTGCCTCGGGGAGCACTTTCTCCACGCGTCATGGAATGGACCTTGGGATTTTTTGAACCACATCTTTCAGCCACTCTGTTGATTCCTGGAGAAGTATTGAGGGGAGGGGGGATATGTATGCCCATGGCAGACAAGGTCTTATCTTTCGCACACCTGGAGAGCACTTCCTTCATTTTATGGCCAAAAAGGGTAGTTCCATCAAAGGCAGCTTTGATGAAATTGGACTTAAGTGGCTCTACAAAGTCACACAAGTGCGTCCAGGTATGACTCCTCATGGAAATGCCTAAACCCACCGCTCTAGAGGTCCCTTCCACAATGTTGGAAATTAACTTCAAGGAGCTACTGGAAATAGCCTGTAGGGCTGCCAACCAAGAAGCTACGGAATCCTTAACTTCTGCAGATACAGTTCCTGAGACAGTACTTGAATACTCTCTGGTCAAATCTCTCTGAAGTCTAACAAAATGTACCACAGAGTTCAGAGATCATAATATAAAGATTGCTGAAGCTAAGACATGCTTCCCAAGTCTGGCCATTGTCCATGACTCCCTGTTGAGGGGATGGACAGCGGAACTCTCAGTAAGTTCCTTTTTTGTGGTCGCCGCAACAACCATGGCATCAACTGGAACCCCTTTTCCCCAAAACTGCCCGTATGGGGTGTCATTATCCTGTCCGGTGGTCTCAGAGGTATTGGTTTTATGGAGTCAGACTCCTTCCATGCCCGCTTAATGATCTTGTCCATGAGCTCATCAGTGGGCAAAGTCACCCAAGTAGTAGATGGTCCTGTATCAAAAGCCTCTAGGAGAATGGATTCATCTGGCATAGTGCTGGAGGATGTCCAGACACATCTCTGGCATAGTGCTGGAGGATGTCCAGCCACATCTCTATTTCAGGATCTCTAGTATGTCCCCAAAGGGGATATCTTCAGGACGTGACCATGGGACCCTTCACCTTTGTCGAAATGCTCATCTTTGGTGATGGACTCCTGTGGGGAGCCTAGCTGCTTCCTCTTGCATGTCCTTTTCCAGGGTACTTCCTCAGTGGGATGATGTGTAGAAGTATTGGAAGTGGAAATTACAATTCCCTGATGGTACACCTGAGGTTTTGGTACAGGATGTCCCTGTAGTGACAGCAGTTGGGTCTCCAGATGCTGGGGCATCATGGAAAGTACGGTTGTGTACACTTACCATAAATATAGGTATTCGAGTGTATTTAATGTTGCAGTCATCACTTGTGGGATATCCCTGCTGGGTAGCCCTCAGTTGGCCCGAATACCAGAGTAAAGGATTTCCCTTCTGCATCTGCTGCAGGTCGCCAGAGACTGACATCAGGTCATCAGTGCTATAACGAGAGGCAGCCAATGCCATTACATCAGTTTTTCTTGTCCCCAACCACTTCCAAAAAGACCTGAAGAAGGCCAACCTGGGTAAGGCCATAAAAAAGATGGAGAAGAGAAAGGCAGAAAGTTGTGAGGGAAACAGGACTGCAACAGTGAATACACTTGAATATCTACATTTATGTTGTGTACACAACTGTACTACGTTCTTTGTGTTTCACTGTTGCAGCCATCACTTGTGGGAAGATTCCCAAAGCTGAAAGGTAGGGTGGTAGGAATGCAGTGAAGGAGCTGGAGAATAGGCTTGTATTGCTTTAAATGGAAGCTACAATGCCCTGCACGACTACTGAAGCAAAGCCTGCCTGGATTTGGAGAAAGTAGCCATCTGGTAGTGTTTTGTGAGGGTGTGGACAGATGTCCAGGTGGCAGCTTCTAAAATGTCCCTGGCAAGGACACCTATGAGGAAGGCAGTGGAAACTGATGCTGCCCTGGCAGAATGGGTTCTGACCGATACGGGAGGTACCTTTCCATGAAAAGAGTAGCAGAAATGGATGCAGTGTGATATCCATTTGGAAATGGTCTGTTTGGATATAGGTTCCCCCCTGCCCCAGTGGCGAAGCTGACCAGCAGTTGATCAGTCTTTCTGACAGACTTGGTTCTGTCTGGATAGCATCTAAGATGCGTATACACACCTAAACTATGGAGAATGCTCCCTCCTATTTTGTGGTTTTGGAAAGAAGGTAGGGAGATGGATGATAAGATTAAGAGCCACATCAGATATCACCTTAGGCATAAAGGAGGGGTTTGTCCTACGGGATACCCTGCCTGGATGGAAAACAATGAAAGGTTCAATGGCCATGAGAGCTTGCAGTTTGGAAACTCTTCTGGCTGAGGTTATGGCCAGCAGGAAGGCAGTCTTCCAAGAGACGTGCTTTACTTCTGCTGAGGCAGCTGGCTCAAAAGGGGGCAAGGTCAATTTTTCAAGGACAAAATTAAAATTCCATACTGGAGTGGGTGGCCTCCTAGGAGGTTTAATGTGTGATACCCCTCTAAGGAACTGTTTTAACAGAGGATGGGAAAATAGAGGTTGCTTTGTTGGAGATTGAGCAGAGATAGCGGAGGCATGGATTTTGATAGAGGAGTAAGACAATCCCTTTTGCATGAGCTCAGCTACGTAGTCCAGAAACAAGCTGAGAGAGGCATGGGCAGTGTTTTCACCCTTATTTTGGCACTATGCAGTGAATCTTTTCCATTTTCCAGCACACTATTTTCTGGTACTGGGCCCTCTGGGGTATAAGCCATGTGGATAGGCTGAGTGTGTGAAGATTTGGGTGCAGTACTGACCTTTTTTCTTGGGTTAGCAGCTTTTCTGTGAGGCAGGTTGATGGGTAATTCCTTGGTTAGGCTAAGGAGTAAGGGGTACCAGTGCTGTCTGGGCCAGTTTGGAGCAATGAGAGTAGCCCTTGGCTCTTCTTCCCCCCTGATCTTTAGAAGTACCCTGGGAATCAGTGGTAAGGGAGGGCTCTTCCTCCCTGATCTTTAGAAGTACCCTGGGAATCAGTGGTAAGGGAGGATAAGCATACACAAATAGGTTGCCCTAGTGAAAGGAGACATCCACCTTCCATGCTCATGGATGGAATTCCCTGTAGCAGAACTTGTTTAGCTACCTGTTTTGAATTGTAGCAAAAGAGGTCTACCTCTGGTAATCCCCAGAGGTGTATGATGTAGAGGAAGGTGTCCTTGTGTTGCTGCCACTCATGTAGGTTCAGGACACTATTGCTGAGGTGATCTGCCAGGGTGTTGTGCCCTCCTGGAATGTACAGGGCTATCAGATGCAGACCCATCATTGAAGCTGTCTGCCAGATCAGCATAGCTAGGCGGCACAAGGGGTATGAGTGTGTTCCCCATATTTGTTGATCCACCACATGACTGTGGTGTTGTTGGTCTTGATCAGGAGAACGCCTGGTCTGAGGTGGCTCCTGAATACTACTGTAGCTCTGTGTACCACCAGCAATTCCTTCATTTGATGTGAAAGGTAAAGTCTCCCTGATCCCAGGTGCCCTGAGTGCACATCTCCTAGAGGAGCACCCCAGGCTGCATCTGAGGCATTGGTGGTGATGATCTGGCCTTAGGGAATGGTGATGAAGGGTAGCCCCCTGTTCAGGGTACAAATTTCTGCCCACCATAAAAATTCCTTCCTTAAGCAGAGGCTCAGAGGCAGCTGGTGTTCCAGTGACTGTGAATATGGACTCCGTAGGTTCTTGAGATACCACTGTAGTTTTCTCATGTGGAGCCTGGCTAAAGGCACCAGAAGGATGCAGGAAACCATGTACACAAGTGCTTGCAGAAACGTTCTTGCTGTGAAATGTGTCCTGCAAGCTAGCTGAGAAAGGTAGAGTAGGAGAAAGCTCTGCTTCTCTACAGAGAGGAATGCTCTTTGGGCAGATGTGTCCAGGAGGGCTCCTAGGAAGGTTATCTGTCTTGTGGGTTGGAAATGGCATTTTTCCCTGTTGATGGTGAATCCCAGAGAGGTTAGGAGAGTTTGGACAAAGGAAAGGTCTTGCAGGAGTTTTTCCTTGGTGTTTGCCTGAATGAGGCAGTTGTCCAGATAGGGGTAAATCTGGAAGTTTTGCTGTCTGCAAAAGGCAATGACCAGAGCAAGGCAGTTGGTGAAGACTCTGGGAGCAGTAGATAAGCCAAAGGGCACAGCAGAGAATTGAAAGTGCTCAGAGCTTGGTTTGAAACATAGGAAACTCCTGCAGGATTCCCTGATGGGTATATGGAGGTAGGTGTCTGAGATCTAGGGTCACTAGCCAGGCATCTGGAGCCAACATAGGTAATAGGTTTTGAAGGGTCAGCATTTTGAATTTTGGCACTTGGAGGGGCAGATTTAATGTGGATATGTCTAAAATAGGGCTCCAGGTGCCCTCTTTTCTGCGTACTAGGAACAGCCTTGAGTAGAAACCTTTTCCATCTTGTTCCTCTGGCACTAGTTCCACTGAGCACAAAGTTTTTGAATTTGGTGGATGGCCTCTGCTTTTTGGTTTGCAGGTAAGTCTGGGAATCCTGAAAATCTTGGGCTTTCTTTGAAATTGAATCTGTACCCCTTTGAAATTATGTTTAGTACCCACTGATCTGTTGTGATGGTTTGTCACTGGTCTAAGAATAGGGACAGCCTTCCTCCTAGCCTGGTGGCAGTGGTGGAGGGGCGGAGGGGAGATGGGAGCCACTGTAGGCCCTTGGAGTAAGGAGTGGATTTAGAACTCTCTTGCCTAGGCATGGTAGAGGGCCACGGCCTGGGCCTTTGCTGGCTTTGTTGCTGCTGTCTGGAGGGCCTATCTCTGCGCCCTCTCCTAGGCACAGCTTTGGGTTGGGCAGGAAAAGACCAGTGTTTTGTTGGAAAGTTCTTGCTGAATCTGGGAGGCTACACGTGCAGGAAGTCTGAATGTCTCCTTTAAGGCCCCTGAACCGGCGGTAAACATTACTCAAACCGCTGAATCACTTACAAATGCCTTCTACCAGCACCTGCAGGGCTGCATGGATCAGGCAATCCCAAGCAAAACAAAGACTCTTTGTACCAAAGGCAAGCGTCCAGTCTGGTGGACCCCAGCCATAAACAAACTCTACAACAAAAGGAGAAAGCTACTACAAGATAGAGCAAAATCCTTAAAAGGTCACTATAAGTAAAAAGCTAAGAGCTCTCATAAAATCATCCAAAGCTAATTTTGAGAGAAAAATAGCTAAGGACTCTAAAGACAACCATAAGGCATTCTTCAGCTATGTCAGAAACCTAGGAGGAAACTCCCAGATATGCTCAGAATTAGTTCAAAATGATGCGAAGATTACTGATCCTACAGACATTGCCAACATACTGGCTGACAGGTTCAGTGCAAACTTCTCCCCCCCCTCCCCCTCTAAAGGAGAGATATCTATACCAAATGATTGTAGCCCCCCAAACATCTCTAACGCCCAGGTGAGAACTGCTCTCTCCAAGGCAAAGAACACAGCATCCATGGGACCTGATGGTGTCCCCGGCTGTGTGCTCCATGAACTCAACGAGGAATTAAACCCACAGTTAGGACAGCTGTTTAATCTTAGTCTCACCTCCGGATACGCACCAGGAGTGGCGCAGCGACTGTGGTCCCACTCCACAAAGGCGGTGCCTCCACCAACCCTGGAAATTACCGTCCCATTAGCTTGACAAGCCTTATCTGCAAAGCCATGGAGAGGATCATAATAGATCTCATAAATAAAGACATAGGGAATTTGCAGACTTTGGATCCAACCCAGTTTGGCTTTGTCAAAGGCAGATCATGCCTCTTAAACTTGGTCGACTTTTTCGAAACAGTCACCAAGGCCATTGACGAAGGAAAAGCAGTCCATACAGCCTACCTAGACCTGGCGAAGGCTTTCGATACAATACCCCACTCGGGCATCATTGATAAACTCATCAAGTTAAATGTAAACCCATACATTACAAGATGGGTTGCAAACTGGCTGAGTGACAGAACCCACAGGGTCAGAGTTGCTGGCGCCATGTCAGACTCAAAGCCTGTCACAAGTGGTGTCCCACAGGGCTCAGTCCTGGGCCCACTCTTGTTTGGCATCTACTTTTCTGAAGTACAAGCAAACATAGGAGGGTTATGGCTGACAAAGTTTGCAGATGACTGCAAACTGGGCGCCGTAGTTGAAAACACATCCGACACAGATATCCTTCAGAAGGGTCTCACAGAAACGGAAAACTGGTGCCAGAGCCATGGCCTAAAGTTAAATGCAAAGAAATGCATAGTCATACCCTTTGGGAAAAATAAGGTTACCCCTAGCTACCATATAGGAGGCAATCCCCTGATCACAGAAGAAGTTATCGGGGACCTGGGAACCCAGGTGGACACTAGCCTTTCATTCGACACCCATATTGCTAAAGTAGTTAGGAAGACCTTCTACATTGCCCACCTTATCATGAAGGGATTCACATCTAGATCAAGGGAAGTCATAGTCTCCCTATACTCATCACTCATCAGACCAATGATGGAGTACAATGCCCCATTCGGAATGTATCTGACCCGACACTTGCAGCAGCTGGAGAGGCCACAAAAATTCCTCACCAAAAGGATAAAGGGTCTCAAAAATCTGTCTTATGCTGCCCGACTGAAAGAACTCCAGTTATATTCAGTTGCTTACCGCTTGCTCAGAGGTGACCTATGCCTGACATACAAGGCCATGTCAAACCCAGATTTGATGAACATGCTTCATCTCAAAAAATCTAGATCCCTCTGAGCCACAAGGGTGGGTGACTTAAACCTCGACATGGTTATTAATAGGACGTGCTGGAGGGATAGATTCATCACCCAAAGACTCCCTATGCTGTGGAACAAAATCCCTGTCTATGTGAGGCAGAGCACCTCGCTGGCCTTGTTCAAGAGGAATCTTGACCAATGGATGGGGGATCGCAGATACACCCCAGGGGTTACCTCAGTGCCACTGCTCGACAGAGGCACAGCAAAATAATGGGCTTAGTTTCTCCAAACTAAAGGGGTGGCGTAAGCCACAAAACTATGGGCTAGGCTTATAAATGCCCTCGGGCAGATAGCCTAGTATGAACCTATGAACCTATGAATAGATTTAGCCTCGTCTTCCATTGTTTTAATGACTTCCTCTGCTTTTGGGTCGAACAGAAGTTCCCTATCCAAGGGAGCGTCCAAAAGTTTAGATTTGACCTGGTCAGGCAAAGGCCGCTCTCTCAGCCATGCATGCCTTCTGAGAACTGATCCTGAAACTGCAGCTACTAGAGCATCAAATCCGCAGTGCAAGGAATGCTTTGCCACTGGAGACCTGGAACGGTTAAATCTCCTAGTTCTCTAGTAATATTACTCTCTGGTAAGGTGGAAATGTTTTGTTTTATTAATTCCAACGTGTTTTGTTGAAATTTGAGAATGTGAAATTGGCAATTTAGGGCTCAAATGGCTTAGGTAGCTGCAGTGTATACCTTTTTTCCCCATCGGTACAAGACTCTGCTCTCCTTGTCAGAGGGTATTGGGTTTTTGGAGGAGCTGGTCCTAGCCCCTTTGGATCCCTGGGTAATAACTTCTAGGTCAGCCGCAGGGTTCTTAAACAGATATCTGTGGGAGTCAGGTACCCTGTAGCATCTGTCAGTTTTTCTGGGTGCAGAAGGTAAGGCATTCAGGGGTTATGCTAGACTACAGGAAGGTGTCTTCCACCACATCCAGAATGGGTGGAATGGATAAGGGCATGTGTTGAGGTAAGTCCAGGAACTCTGAGCCTCTTCTTTGATTGGGGGTAGTCCTGGGCCACCCAATGGAAATGCTCTCTGAGTGAATTTAATGTTTCCCCAAAAGAGAGGTCCTCGGGGGGGGGGGCTGAAGGAATGGATTCCTCAGCATCTGAAACCTCAAAGGCTGTCAGTGGCTGTTGTTCAGTGTCTGAGTCTAGAAATTCAGAGTCCTCAGTCTGTGACTCTGAAAGCATTTCAGGTAAATGATCCCTTTTTCTTTTGGCTGGAGTAAGTTGGTTACCCCTGATGAGGGTAATTAAATCTTCAGCCATTCTAAGTAACTGTTGAGACTGGTCAGGTTGGTTGGGAGGTGACTGGGCATGGAGGAAGGATCTCTTCTAGGAGTGGCCTTGCTCTTGGGCTTCAGACATTCGATGGGTCTAGTGATTTTTGCTGTGGCGTGGCCATCGGTCTAGACCTGGTGTCAGTCATCCAAAAAGATTCCTCACATGCCAGTGCCTGCAAAGCAGCTCCGGACCCAACCAAGGTGCTGGCAACTGTCAAAACAGTCAAAGGAGCCTGATGTGGTGGCATAGCATGAGCTACTGGAAGGTAGGCTTGCTGACTTCTGATTTGTGTCTGTGGGCCTAACCTTCTGAGGCCTGTCTCTCGCCTTATATTTTCTCTTTTTGAGAATTTTGGCAGTTGCCTGACCGACGGATGCCATTGTGTGTAACTAACCTCCCTGAAATGCCTAGCTACAAAATGAGATCTCCTACGGATGGTCCTAGCATTAAATAAGGCACCAAACCGACAACCGGTTGGATGTCGTGGTCTGGGCCTAGACAAAGTTACACACAGATTATGAAAGTCTCGGTGTGGTATTTGTTTTCCACAATGGAGGCAGTTATTTACTTTTTTGGACATCGGTTAAGTGCAAGAAAAAAGGATCCCCAACTGGCACTTAGCTTTAGTAGTATTCTCCCTCATTCTGGCAACGGGCAACCAATGCACTTGCAAACTGCTTCTGCTTCGGGCTCCACGACAAGAAAGACTAATGTAATGGTGTTGACTGCCTCTCTTTATAGCATCGATGACCTGATGTCAGTCTCAGGTGACCTGCAGCTGATGCAGGAGGGAAATCCTTTACTCTAGTAATTGGGCCAGCCGAGGGTTACCCAGCAGGGATAACCCACAAGTGATGACTGCAACAGTGAAACACGAACATCAGCTGGGATCCAAGAGGGAAGGTTCTATCAGAGCTGCCAAGGCAGTGACCCACTCTTTTCGCAGCCTTGAAGACAGAGCTCGATGGACTCAAAGAGAGGCTCTGATCAGAGAAAACCGGTTTCCAAATTATCACCTCTCTCCAATCTGTCGGCACTGTCCCCGAGAAGGAAGTTGGAGCTGAACTGTCCAGTGCCAAGGCACAGAGGAACACAGAAGGCTCTGAAAACTTTGGTGTCGAATGTTGCATCCCGGACCAGGCAGGCTTTGGCTCAGAGTTCTCCTGATCTGAAAAGACAGGTTTCTCAGAGAAGATTTTGGATCCGCTAACCCAGATAAGGTATGCACCAAGGGAAGACCAATCTGCCCCTGAACAGAGAGACTCTTCCTCATCACTCTTTCGACATCTTCTGTGAGACTTCTACAAGAACAAGCAGAATAAATGGAGGGAGATTCTGGTCTCTGCAGAAAAGGAGGTGGAGGCCTGCCTGCTACTGGGTCAACCGACTGACAGTATCTAGTGCGAGGAAATAGAGAATCTCTGAAGGTTGCATCTCATCCAGTGGTTGTGTCTGATTAGACTTTGATAGAGCCCGAGCTGCTGAAATTGTTTTTGAGGTCGTAGTATCCGAAGCCACAGTCAGATCAGAGATTTTTGTCTTTTTCTGTTCCAGGGTTGAGACCAGAAGTTTAGCCGTCTGTTTTCTTGAGCAGTCAGAGGAGGATTTTAATGATGTGGACTGCTTTGACTGGGACATGGCTTCTCCCAAGAAAGATGGGAGGAGAAAAAACTGTTCATGGAAGAGTTTTAAGGAAAAATAAACTGTACTTATCTAATCGCTCGAGAGAGACTGGTAGACCACATCTGTTAGCTAGAATAGGCAAACAAAATCAGAGGTATTTGGCAGATGCACTGTGGGTAAAGGAGAAGCTCAAGAGATCTAGTGGCTGTGAACTGTAGCACTGACCGGGTCGGACCTGATGGATTTGATCCAAACCCATTTGTGAGGACAGAATGAAGACTGACATCAGATCATATGTTTTTGGAGTGTAATGAGTTGGCAGACTTAAAATTCTCAGTGAAGTCCTCTATCAAGAATGCTGTGCAAGCAAATCAGGGCAACTAAGGAAATGATTTTACTGAACTGGGATACAAGATTTGAATTGCCTAGACATAAGTGAGGCATTTTAAGTACAATTCTAGTGGCTGCCAAAAAAGCAGTTACTAGAAAATGGATAGCAAAGTCTACATCAACCATACTTGAAGCAACGAATATTCTAACAGAGATAAAAGAATACAAAGTATTAACTTTAGAAAACGTTAGGAGCAAATTACATACAAAAATGGAAATTGTGGGAACAATACATGCAGAAAAATATTTTAGAGGAAGAATGAGGTTTAAGGCAAGGCCGCAGTTCAACAATTTATGTAATGTTGGATTGATCATACTATATAGAAAAATGTAAGGTATTTTAGTAGGTTTGTAAATGTGAACTTGTTAACATGGTTTGTTTACTTTTATATAAATGTAAGTCTGCCTATGTCACAAGTGATAAGTCAAAGATGTTAAAAAAAAAATCAGGTGGCTACTTCTTATTTTGTAATGTAGTATGTTGATTCCCAACAGAAATGGAAGGACTTTGAGTGCACATGAAATCATGGCAGGATGTTGCTGTATTTCCCAGATAATTAGCATCTTGGTAGTGGCAATGATATAAAATTAAAACGAAAGAAATGGAAAGCACAGCCAGAAAAGAATAAATTTACTCAGCCTTAATTTAAAGCATTACAATTTCAGCTCTGCATGCATGTATATGGTTTATGTCTACCCAAGTATGTGGCTTTGGACAGTGGCGTTAAAGTTTAACTAAGACTGGATTTGTATCAAAATGGAATTGCTGAGAATGTGAAAACTGTATATTCTTGGATTACAAATGAGGAAGGAGTAACAAAATGCATGCAATGGTAAATAAATAAAAAAATATATAAATACTGCAATACGATTTTGTTCAACCAATAAAAGTTTGACTGAAAATGCTACCAGGTAAGCTACCGTACTGACATGGAGAGAGAAGTAAATGGAAAAATGTTCAGTTAAGACTGACAGCACTTAAGCTCCACTGAGCACCACACTGTCAACACTATACCTGAATGCATCTAAATAATATTTAAATCTGATGCAAGCCATACGGCAAAGAAAGTACAGTTGTGTACACTTACAATAAATGTAGATGTTCGAGTGTATTCACTGTTGCAGTCATTACATTTGGGTTATCTGCTTGCAGGTAGCCCTCAGTTGGCCTGATCAACAAAGTCTTGGGTCCTGCATCGGTTGCTGTCCCTTCTTCCATGACGTCAGGTCGTCAGGGGTATAAAACATGCAGCCGATGCCATTACATCAGTTTTTCTTGCCCCAGATGTCAGGTGCCCCCGTAATGGGGAGCAATTACATATAAAAGTACAAAGATATACCTCCAACAAAAAAGCAAATACACCAAAAAGGCTTTTAAGCATAGTAAAGGAAAGTAGAGGTATAGCCAAAAGAAGTTAGGGGGCTGGATGGAGGGTAACCAAGACTGCAACAGTGAATACACTCGAACATCTACATTTATGGTAAGTGTACACAACTGTACTATGTTCTTCGTGTTTCACTGTTGCAGTCATTACATTTGGGTAGATTCCCAAAGCTATGGTTGGGAGGAGGAATTTGGATAGCATTAGAGCCAGCTATAAGGCCCTGCAAGACTGCAGTGGCAAAGCCAGCTCTGGATTTAGAGAAAATTGGCAAATGATAATGCTTGGTGAAAGTATATACAGAACTCCGGGTAGCAGCTTCTAGGGACGTGTCTGAGAAAGGCTGTACAGGTAGATACAGCCCTGGTGGAGTGAGGTCTGATCCCCTGGGGGATAGGTTTTCCATGGTGCTTATAGCAGAAATTAATGCAATGGCTTATCCATTTAGAAATGGTTTGCTTTGAAATAGTCTTCCCCTCTGCCCTTGCAGCAAATGTCACCAGCAGTTGTTCAGATTTCCTTTGAGGTTTAGTCCTGTCCAAGTAGAATCTAAGTTGTCTGTGCACATCTAAGGAATGCAGTATCCGTTCCCCTTTACTCTGTGGCTTGGAAAAGAAGGTTGGCAAATGAATGGACTGATTAAGAGCCACACTGGATACTACCCTGGGCATGAAGGATGGATTGGTTCTGAGTGACACCCTGTCCACATGAAAGATGATGAAAGGCTCCACTGCCATAAGGGTCTGTAATTCAGATACCCTTCTAGCTGAAGTGATTGCTAAAAGGAAAGCTGTTTTCCAAGAAAGAAATTTTAAGGCTGCAGTAACAGCTGCCTCGAAAGGAGGTAGAGTGAGTTTCTCCAAGACAAAGTTAAGGTCCCAGGCTGGGCTTGGAGCTCTCCTGGGTGGTCTCATATTTTTGGCCCCTCTGAGGAACTACTTGAGCAGTGGATGGGAGAAGAGGGGAGGTTCTGTGTTATAATGAGCTGAAATGGCTGAGGCGTGTATTTTAATGTAGGAAATAAACAGGACCTTGTGAAGCATCTCAGTTAAGTATTGTAAAATCTGAGGTAAACTGGGTGCTGCTGTGCTCATCCCTTGAGACTGGTTCCAGGCACAGAATTTTTTCCATTTTTCAGCATAAGATTTTCTAGTACTAGGCCTCCTTGCCTCTACAATGATATCCATCACAGGTTTGCTGAGGGATGGTAAAGGAGAGATTAATTAGCCAGGCTGCAAGGTTCAGTGTTAGAAGCTGAGGGTGCAGAATATGGTTCTCCTGCTGAGACAGCAGGGAAGGAGTCTGAGGCAGGTGCCATGTAGATAAGCATGACACACTGCGCAGGAGGGGGTACCAGTGTTGGCGCGGCCAGTCTGGAGCAATTAAAATCATCCTTGGCTTGTCCTGTTTGATTTTTAGTAGTACTTTGGAGAGCAAAGGCAGAGGGGGGAAGGCATAGAGCTTCCACTTTCCAGGCTTGTTCGTGGGGAGTCCTTGTGCAAAATTTGTCCAAATTGGTACTTCTGGGGAGAGGCAAACAGGTCTATATCTGGGCTCCCCATTTGCTTGTCAACATGTTGAAAATCCTTGGTTCCAGTTTCCACTTGTGTGGGTCCATGAGGTTTCTGCTTAGTCCGTTTGCCAGTGTATTTAATTTTCCTGGCAGGAATTGAGCTTGTAGGTGCACTTGGTACCTTAAGGCTGTGTCCCACAATGCCATGGCTAGTCTGCAGAGGGGGGTAAAAATGTGTACCCCCCTGCTTATGTACCACATAACAGTGGTGTTGTCCATCTTTACCATTAGGCTTAAATAGTGGGAAGTATACTTGCTATGTTCGATTCAAGTCAGTCACAGGAGGTAACCAAATGTTCCACAAAAAGAAACGAAGCTGTAACCTATAAACAGCTTTACTTTGCGAATTCTTAATCCAATAAAAAAAGAGTCAAAATCACCATGGAGTGTTCATTCGAACCTACTCATCCACTGGGCAATAGCTTGTAGAAAAAACACGCAACCAGCATGTAAGAATAAATCCAAGCGTCCAGTAGAAACCACGTTTATTAAGATAATTAAAACACAGGGCTAGCGCTTTCAACGAATCTTCATCAGGCCACTAACAAACAAACATACTACATCCCTTTTATAGCAAAATGCTAAAGTCAACTACTGATGTCACATCCTGTTTAGGCATGCTGAAGTCAACTCTGATGTCACATCCTGTTATACATAAAATATTTAAACTGACATCACTTTTATAGTAAAACGCTTCAAACAACTCTGATACCACATCCTACTAAATATAAAATATTATATAATATATTTTAAAATGTTTACAACATGTCTGCATATATATTTTAAACAGTGTACAATAGAGATGTTCTAAAATGACATTTCACCCCACTTTAACTGCTGCTGCATGTAACATTCAAGATGTTTTAAAATATTTTAAAATATCTATGTAACCATCTCATAGACAGTATGCAGCGAATAAAGTGTTTCACAATTACATACTATCTTCCTATGAATACTGCTATTTATATGCATACTAGTAACAAAAATGGCACGCATGTTTAGTGTTTAATAATGAGCGATATAATCCCATTTGAAATGCTTGTATGTATAAATGCATGCTTAAAATAGGGATCAAATTAATAAAAATATTAATATCTACACATAAGCTATTTAGCATATTTATAAATGCACAAAAATAATCATTCAAGGGACATCTAAAATTTGTACAGCGTGTGCTTCTAAATATCATAATATCTGTGAGCATAAATCATTCAAAACAGATATGTGCACACGCAAAGATGTTAATAACAATGATATTATAAACATAAAAATATATTAGAGACTAAATGTGCAAAATCAGATGAAATGTGTGCTGGATGGAAGAGGAACACATGGTATATCAGCATCATTCATAACAATGGGCCCCAATAAGCCTGCAGAGCAAAATAACAGAGACAACAATGGAGACACAAATGGAAAAATGTGAGGTATAAAAATATGGTAAACAGGGAAGTATCAAACCAGGCGGCAGGTGCCCGTGGAACCCTTGCACGGCACAACAGGTAAACAACAGTCAAACAAAAAAGCCAGCAAGTGTTGGTGATGCCCAAATCAAAAAATGACATTTATTAGTCAGAGGGAAAAGAAAATTTCCCCTACTGAAAAATTGCTATAATACTACAAAAAAGAGTACATTCCAAAGATATTAATTCAAACCGGTTTCGGCTCCACTGAGCCTTCTTCAGTGAAATACAAAATGGAAAAACAGAATATCACAGTACACACATATATATATGGATTGGTCCAACCCATGATCCAATCCAAGCACAGAATTCACAATTGGTCATTAAGACCAGGTGCAAACAGAGCTCCTAATTTGATAATCCATTTTCTCTCCTTGGAGCTGAGTAATTCCTGCCAGAACTGTTTGTCATTACATTTCCCTCTAATACAATCAATGACCACAAATTTGAATGAAGCAGATAAATGTTGCAAACCATGTTTGTATAAGGCATTGCTAGTACGTTTCTTTTTGATGTCACTCAAATGCTCACAAATTCTGAGACGGAAAGCTCGAGAAGTCTTTCCAACATAAAAAGCAGAGCAAGTGCAGGTCACCAAATAGATGACCCACTCCGTATTACAATTAGCCCAAAACTTTATATCAAAAACTTGTGAGGTATTTTTACTAGTGAATTCATGAGCACGTGAAACACGAATACAAAATGAGCAATGCCCGCAGGGAATACATCCAACAATAGGTTTCCCTGAAATGGACCGCTGAGTTGGTTCAGAAAAACCATCGCACACTCTCTTATAATGGCTCAATTTTGAACCAATGGTTTGTCCCCTTTTGAATGAAAAAGAACAATGGTCTGGCAACATAGAACAAAGTTTTAGATCAGCTTTAAGAATGTTCCAATGTCTCTGTATAATGTTTTTGAAACCTTGTGTATTACGTCCGTATGTAGTTACCAAACGTATGGGTTGCGACTGCTGACAATTGTTTTTGTCTTTATATGTTAATAGATCATCCCTATTTAGGCTGGACACAAATCTTTTGGCAACATGTATCGAGCCTGGACGAAAACCCCTCTTAATAAATCTACAAGTCAAATCATCTTGGGCCTCCATGAAGGATTCGTGGCTAGAACAGATTCTCCTGGCTCTAAGAAACTGAGATTTAGGTATATTATGGATGACATGTTGTGGGTGGAAGCTGGTGGCATGTAATATTGAATTGAATTCAGGGAATTTCCTAAACATCCTGGAGGATAAAGTATGATCTTGATTCCTAGTGATTTCTACATCTAGAAATACTATCCTTGATTTATGATAAGTCAGTTTAAATTCAATTCCCCATATGTTGTTATTTAGATATTCAAGAAATTCCAAGAGATATTGTTCATCAGCTTTCCACACCAACCAACAGTCATCCAAATACCGACGCCATATATCCATCTCACACATGTATATATTGTGTGTCACATCATAAATTATGATCTCTTCAATGTATGCCATAAACAGATCTGCATATATGGGTGCAAAAGACGCACCCATAGCAGTACCCTGCTTCTGCCAATAACAAAGATTCTGAAAATAGAAAACATTGCTAGACAACACATATTCTGTAAGGCATACAAGAAAGGTGTTAAATCCAGATGGATATAAACCTGATCTAGCCAACCAATAATCCAACGCTTGTAAACCCGCCCAATGGGGAATGTTGGTGTAAAGAGAGGTGATGTCCAGGGTACATAATAACCAATGAGATTGAAGTTGGGAGTTGTTGATGATGTCCAAGAATTGGGTGGTGTCCTGGATCCTGGCTCTAATTTGACTCAATAATGGTTTTAAATAAAGGGTCAAATATTCTGAAAGTGGTTCCGTAAGGGACCCATGTCCAGAGACTATTGGTCGCCCAGGTGGTTTGGTAGCATGTTTGTGAATCTTTGGCAACAGATATAAATACTGTTTTTTCGGTGACCCAACCAATAACTGCTCTTTCACTTCTTGAGTGATAATACCTTCATCCAAGGCCTTGGTTAAAAAACCATCAATCTGGCACTTAAAGTGAGGAGAAGGGTCCACTAACATCTGCCTATAATATTGTGTGTCACCCAATTGTCTCATGGCTTCACCATCATAAGCAATTTTGTCCATGATGACCACCGCTCCTCCTTTGTCAGCTGGAATAATGACCAAATTTTTATTACCAATCAACTCATCCAAACAACCTAATTCCTCAGTAGTCAAGTTGTTATAAGTTACTGGAAAATCTTTGAGGTGACAATGTATGTCCCGTAGGACATTTTTTTGGAATACCCCTACCAAGTGATTCATGGGTGGAATGAAGGTTGATTTTTTAAATCTGAAATTGCCAACTGTATCACCAGACACATTGGAAACATTACTTTCAACATTACTATCAAAAAACACCTTCAAATTTAATACACGACAAAAGTTGGTAACATCCTGTGCCAGAGACTGCTCGGAGACAAAAAACCCTGGAACAAAATTGAGCCCTTTATTCAATACTTTAATTTGTTCATTGGTTAGATCATAAGATGAAATATTATGCACATTAGAGTCCAGACCTATTGTTGTGTCATGATCTTCATTAGTGTTTCCAAACTGTGTTTGGTTTTTGTGTTTCCTGTGCTTCCGCCCCCCTCGTCGGTATCTAAATTGAGAGGGTGTGTCAAATTGTCCCTTTTGGACATTGGTAGTCCCTCACATGAGTGTGAATCAGATTCTCCTTCAGTATTAGAGGAATAATCTTCCCCAGATGTCCCACTTGACAAACCAGTTTTGGTCTTGAGAATGGACCTAGGCCTTTTTCTTTTGGGAGTAGATGCTCTTTTGTCATGTTTATAATCATCCCTGGGCAATCTAAAGGATACATTCTTGGAATTATCAAAAGGTTTCCCCCTGTCATAATCACCCACATCACGAAGAAATTTTTTGATTTTCCTATCTTTAAGGGTGGTTTCAAGTTTGGACAAATCTATGGTGAGTTTCTTAACCTGTGTTGTAAAGGAATCACAAGCTTCAAACTTGTTGGTCTGTAAACTTAAAGCATCCAAATCCTTAATACCCTGTTGTACCTTACGCCCATAGAAATCAGCCAAAGCATCCACAAATTGGGATGAGGCCAACTGTTGAATATGACCCCAATCCTGGATCAACTGGTCATCAATATCAGAGACCAAAGGTTGTATTTTGACCCTAAGACCCCGTGGGGTAATATGTTTTTGTTGATATGCCTTAAACAGGCGTAAATGCCACACATTGGTCCTAACCATCTTCATTTGTTTGCCCAGTTTGTTAAAAAACATGTCACATTGTGCATCCACATCAGTCCCAACCACATCTGCCAGCATGGATGAACCCTGCTTATCCAAACCAAACACAGATAAATCATGCATGTCAGCTGACAAACCCTGTATAATAGGTGACAATGCCATATTTATGGTTTGTAAATAGTAAACAGGGAAGTAACCAGAAATTAATAAGGGATAGCAAAGGGGTGAAAAGCTTCAATGAAATTTCCAAGCTTTGAGTATAGGTTTGATGGAGACTCTGTCATTGAGGCCTGGGTACAAATCAGCCCTAAGCCTGATGATCCATTTGGCCTCTATCTGTTCCGTGGTGTTGAAAATATCTCCTCTTCTACGAGATGGAACATTGTTTAGAATTACTTGAAACAAAAAGCTATGTTGGGTGGATGTATTAATTACATGCCTAGACAGAGCATTTGAAGAACATGTGACTTTGATTATATATAAGTGTTCCCTAATTCGGTCTTTAAACTTTCTGTCCGTCTTCCCTACATAAAACGCAGGGCAGTGTACACAGGTTGCCAGGTACACCACATGGCAGGTCTCACAAGTGGCAGGAGCTGTGAAATGAAATTCTTGTCCTGTAATAGGATGATTGAATTTACAATTCCTAATTAAACTATATGAGAACACCTCGGTGAGTGATGGTTTCCAGCATAAATTGTTTGTGACACGATGTCAACTCTCTTTTTACTGTTATTCCTAATCACGAGGGACTCAATAGCATAAGTAGAATACTTACCAGAGATTGCACATTCTCCGAAGGAAGGATAGAAGTCATCACGGAATTGATGGAAATTGTATTAACAAATAACATTTTCTTGTTTAATGGTCAAGTATATCTTCAGAGGGATGGCGTAGCTATGGGCACTTCTTGTGCCAATAGCTACGCCAACCTGGTTATGGCTTACTGGGAAGTTTCTTCCCTATTTCAGATGGAGGAATTTCGTCAGAATGTTTCTTTCTACACTAGGTTTGTAGATGACCTCTTTCTTATTTGGAAAGGTGATGAAGAACAATTGAGGTCTTTCTATGATAAAATAAATCAAGACACTAGTTTTTTAAGATTTTCTATGGTTAATTCCAAAGATGTCATACCCTACTTAGACGTATATGTTGAACAACTACCAAATGGTATACTTAACACTGGAGTTTTTCGAAAGGATTGTTATAGAAATAACTTTCTCCATCGAAGCAGCATGCATCCTAAGCATGTCTTTGGTAGTATCGTCAAAGGTCAAGCCATGAGGGTATCTAGGCTGTTTTCTGAAGACTCATGCTTCAAAACAGGCATAGAAGACTTGAGGAATAAATTTATAGACAGGTCTTACACGGTAACAGAAGTTGATGCTACTTTAGGTATCATAGGTGAATTGAGAGAAGGTAGGACTTTTCCCTACTTCTCTAGTAAACGAGATGATAGTAGCATTACCAAAACTAGAAGTGGAGTTATCAGAATACCGATACATTTTACACAAGATGTAAATAGTATTGAAAGCATATATCGAAAATATTGGGACATCTTGTTAACAGATCCAGTTATTTCTGAAATATTGAGCCAAGAACCAAAATTTACATATAAAAATAAGTTGAATTTGCACAGAATGTTATGTGGCCCGAATAGGTTTGACATAAATACAACTAGTAATCATAAAATGACTAAAAAATGTCAAAAATGCAATTATTGCAAATTCATTAAAGAAACTGATAAATTCAATCATCCTATTACAGGACAAGAATTTCATTTCACAGCTCCTGCCACTTGTGAGACCTGCCATGTGGTGTACCTGGCAACCTGTGTACACTGCCCTGCGTTTTATGTAGGGAAGACGGACAGAAAGTTTAAAGACCGAATTAGGGAACACTTATATAAAATCAAAGTCACATGTTCTTCAAATGCTCTGTCTAGGCATGTAATTAATACATCCACCCAACATAGCTTTTTGTTTCAAGTAATTCAAAACAATGTTCCATCTCGTAGAAGAGGAGATATTTTCAACACCATGGAACAGATAGAGGCCAAATGGATCATCAGGCTTAGGGCTGATTTGTACCCAGGCCTCAATGACAGAGTCTCCATCAAACCTATACTCAAAGCTAGGAAATTTCATTGAAGCTTTTCACCCCTTTGCTACCCCTTATTAATTTCTGGTTACTTCCCTATTTACCATATTTTTATACCTCACATTTTTCCATTTCTGTCTCCATTGTTGTCTCTGTTATTTTGCTCTGCAGGCTTATTGGGGCCCATTGTTATGAATGATGCTGATATACCATGTGTTCCTCTTCCATCCAGCACACATTTCATCTGATTTTGCACATTTAGTCTCTAATATATTTTTATGTTTATAATATCGTTGTTATTAACATCTTTGCGTGTGCACATATCTGTTTTGAATGATTTATGCTGTCACAGATATTATGATATTTAGAAGCACACGCTGTACAAATTTTAGGTGAAGTCCCTTGAATGATTATTTTTGTGCATTTATAATTATGCTAAATAGCTTATGTGTAGATATTAATATTTTTATTAATTTGATCCCTATTTTAAGCATGCATTTATACATACAAGCGTTTCAAATGGGATTATATCGCTCATTATTAAACACTAAACATGCGTGCCATTTTTGTTACTAGTATGCATATAAGTAGCAGTATTCATAGGAAGATAGTATGTAATTGTGAAACACTTTATTCGCTGCATACTGTCTATGAGATGGTTATATAGATATTTTAAAATATTTTAAAACATCTTGAATGTTACATGCAGCAGCAGTTAAAGTGGGGTGAAATGTCATTTTAGAACATCTCTATTGTACATTGTTTACAAAATGTCTGCATATATATTTTAAACATTTTAAACAATTTAAAACATTTTAAGATATATTATATAATATTTTATATTTAGTAGGATGTGGTATCAGAGTTGTTTGAAGCGTTTTACTATAAAAGTGATGTCAGTTTAAATATTTTATGTATAACAGGATGTGACATCAGAGTTGACTTCAGCATGCCTAAACAGGATGTGACATCAGTAGTTGACTTTAGCATTTTGCTATAAAAGGGATGTAGTATGTTTGTTTGTTAGTGGCCTGATGAAGATTCGTTGAAAGCGCCCTACTGGACGCTTGGATTTATTCTTACATGCTGGTTGCGTGTTTTTTCTACAAGCTATTGCCCAGTGGATGAGTAGGTTCGAATGAACACTCCATGGTGATTTTGACTCTTTTTTTATTGGATTAAGAATTCGCAAAGTAAAGCTGTTTATAGGTTACAGCTTCATTTCTTTTTGTGGAACATTTGGTTACCTCCTTTGACTGACTTGAATCGAACATAGCAAGTATACTTCCCACTATTTAAGCCTGGTTTTTTGTTGTATTTTACAAGTCTTGTTTATTATCAGGCGAACAGAGTGTAGTGAGCATTATTTTTTGTTTTCATCTTTACCATTAGTTGTCCTGGAAGAATGTGGTCCTTGAAGGCTGTCAGAGCATTCTGTACAGCTAACATTTCTTTTTGATTGATATACAGGTGCATTTGACTTGGGTTCCATTTGCCCTAAATGCACTTCCCTGCCAGGTGAGCCCCCCCATGCATAGTCTGATGCATCTGTTGTTAGGGTTTGGGCAGCAGAGGATGGTGTGAAATGTAGTCTCTTGTTTTGGTGGCAGGCCTCTGCCCACCAAAGGAACTCTAGGCGTAGGCAAGGTATGATAGGAATCATTGTTTCCAGGTCTTGAGAATGTTGACACCATAGGCTTTTTAAGATACCACTGTAGTTTCCTCATATGCAGTCTTGCACATGGAATTAGAAGAATGCAAGAGGCCATGAACCCCAAGGCTTGCAGTATTTGTCTTGCAGACAGCAGGGTTTTTGTGGCCACTTGTTTGAAGTAGGTTGTCAAATTAATTTGTTTCTCTGGCATAAGGTAAGCCATCTGGGAAGTTGTATTCAAGCTTGTTCCCAGGAATATAATTGTTGACAGGGTACCAAGTGTGATTTATTTTCATTTATGGTGTACCCCAGACAAGTTAGCACCCTTTTTACAAAGGCCAGATGATTCAAAAGTATGTCCTGGCTTTCTGCCTGAATTAGACAATCGTCCAGGTATTGGCATATTTGAATATTTATTTGCCTGCAAAAGGCAATAACTGGAGCTAGGCACTTTGTGAATACCCTGGGTGCAGTATATAAGCCAAAGGGCAGTGCAAAGAACTGACAGTGCATGTAGCCTGCTTTGAAGCATAGGTATCTTCTGCAAGATTCCCTGACTGGGATGTGCAGGTATACTTCTTTTAAATCTAGTGTTGCCAACCAGGCATCTTTGCCTAGCATAGGAAGTAACTGGTGAAGAGTCAGCATCTTGAATTTTGGAATCTCCAAAAAGGTGTTTAGAGTAGATAGGTCCAGGATAAGATGCCATGAATTATCTTTTCTGGGTACCAGGAAAAGTCTCTAGTAGAAACAGTGTCCCTTTTCCTCTTCTGGTACCAGTTGAATAGCCGCCATGCTTGAGAGAGAAAGTACTTGTTTTTGGGCCTCTGCCCACTGATTTGGGGGTAGGTCCGGCCACCCACTTGGTGTTGGCAACGTGTGGAAGTGAAATCTGTATCCCTGGGACACTATATTTAAAACCCATTTGTCCTGGGTAATGAGTTCCCAATTCTTTGCATGAAGAGCAATCTATCCCCCCAAAGGGGCAGTCAGTTGATAAGTACTTGGAAATTTTAAAAGGAAGTCATTGAGACAGTTTACCATAGGGGGGAGTCTTATTATTTCCAGATTTGGAAGTGGAGGCCCCACACTGCTTAGTTCTGTGTCCCCCCCGGGACTGAAACCTGGGGTTTTTGCTGCATCTGGGTTTGGCTTAAGAAGACCTGGAAGGGGCTGGAAAGGACCAGCGCCTACTAAATCTAGGAGGTTGAACTTATAAAAAATATTTAACAGTTGGCATAGATTTAGCTTTATCTTCCATCTTTTTAAGAACTTCCTCAGTCTTGTTGCCAAACAGGCGGTCCTGATTTAAGGAGGATCCAACAATTTAGCTTTAACATGATCAGGCAAAGATTGCTCCTTAAGCCAAGCATGCCTTCTGAGCACAGACCCAGTAACAGCAGCCCTGCAAGAGGCCTCTAATCTGTCAAAACTTCATTGCAAAGCATGTTTTCCTAAGTGTTCAGCAGAATGCATTAAATCCTGTAATTCTTTATTTTCCACACAGTCAGGAATCAACATCATTTTCTGTTTAAGCAGTCCAATAACGTTGCTGATACTTTAACATATGAAACTGGCAGTTTAAAGCCCTAATGGCCAAGGTTGCAGAAGTGTAAACCTTCTTACCCCATCTATCCAGCGCCCTGGAGTCTCTATCAGAAGGGGTAGGATTTTTAGCAGTAGAAGCCTTAATGTCCTTGAGCCCCTGTGAAATAGTCTCTGGATCTGCAATAGGATTTTTAAAAAGGAACTTGTAGGACTCAGAGACCCTGTAGTATGTGCCAAGCTTTCTGTGAGCAGGAGGCAGGGAATCAGATTCCAAAAAGCATCATCAACAATGTCTAGTACAGGAGGAATAGCTAAAGGCCTATGCTGAGGTAAGAGAAGGAAATCCCCAAGCCTCTTTTTTGAATCAGAAAAATCCTGGCTTTCCAAGTGGAAATGCTCCCTTAGAGTATGTAAGGTTTCCCCAAAAGAAAAATCCTTAGGAGGGGAAGCAGAGGGAATGGAGTCCTCTGCATCAGAATCTTCATAAGTAGATAAGGGCAAATCCAGATCATCAGAACAATCAGAAAAAACAGAATCCTGATCAGAAGATTCATAATCAACTTCAGTCCTAGGCCTCTTAGAAGGGAGGGGGGGGGTTGGCTACCCCTGATTAGAGTTATTAGATCTTCAGCCATTCTTATCATTTGTTTTTGAGGCATAGAGACCTGAGCATGTGGCCTGGGCATCTTTTTTTTAGGCATGGATCGAGATTTAGGCCTATGTAAAGAAGGAGGTGTCTTTTTAATATGCAAGTCCGTAGGCCTGAATACACCCTCAGAAGCTGGTGCCTGCACAGTGGCTCCAGACCCATCCAAGGTAGAGACATCTGCGGGTTCCATAGCTGAAGCATCTCGCGGCATACCAGACTCCGAATGGGTCTCAGTAGAGGCCAACGAATCAGAAGTAGTGGGTATCAGGGGCTCCAAAAGCACCTCACTGGCTTAGAAGCGTCGTCGGCAGTTTTGGACCTCGGTGGCCTTTCTCGGTCTTTATCTGCATTTTTTCGGAATCTCGGCAGTCGGATGGCTAACCAACAACATTTCTGGATAATTAAACCAAGAACCAAAATATTTAGAGGTGAAAATATACAGACGATGGATAGTGCACTGATTAAATAAAGCACAAAACCGACAGCAAGTTATGTTGTGGTCAGGGCCTAGGCAAGGAATACAGTACGAATGAAAATCTTTATGAGGTATTTGCTTTCCACAAATAATGCAATTATTAACTTTTACTGACATCGGTACGGAGCAAGAAAAAGTTTCCCCAACGGGGTACTTAGCTTTAGTTGAAGACTTCGGTTCTGAAACTCGAAAATGAAAATTTCAGGAGTCAGCCGACCGGCACTTGCGAACTCCTTCTGCTTTGGGCACCGCATGGCAAGAAAGACTGAGGTAATGGCGTCGGCTGCATGTTTTATACCCCTGACGACTTGAAGTCATGGAAGAAGGGACAGCAACTGACGCAGGACCCACGACTTTGTTAATCAGGCCGACTGAGGGCTACCTGCAAGCAAGATAACCCAAATGTAATGACTGCAACAGTGAAACACGAAGAACATCAGCAGCATGCAATGGACAAGAGGTTGGTGGCAACGCATGATGCATCGGAGACCATCCAGGTGCAATTAACCATAGGCAAGACTGCTCTGCAATTTGTAGCATGTTACAGGCCACCCTCTCAATCTCAGGAACCTCACATAGCTTTCCTGAAAACACTGGAGGGGATAAATGTATCTCCAAACACCATCATACTAGGTGACTTCAACTACCCGAATATAGACTGGGATCACTACTCAAGCCCCAACACTCTAACCCAAAGGTTCCTAGAGTTCATAAACACAAATGCCATGGAACAACTAGTCACCATCCCCACAAGAGGAGAAAACATACTAGATCTCATCATCACGAACATGGGGTCACAATGTTCAACACCGAAGTATACCCTCACTGGTGAGATCAGACCATAAACTAATCTCACTGGAAGTCCACATCCCGCCCCCACCTGAGATAAAAAAGACCACAGTGAAGAACTTCTCAAAAGCCGACTTCACACTTCTAAAGACTGGTGTGGTCTCTTTTAAGGCCCCCGAGCCTGCAGAAACCATTACTCAAGCCGCTGAATCACTTACAAATGCCTTCTACCAGCACCTACAGGACTGCATGGATCCGGCAATCCCAAACAAAACAAAGACTATTTGTACCAAAGGCAAGCGTCCAGTCTGGTGGACCCCAGCCATAAACAAGCTCTACAACAAAAGGAGGAAGCTACTACAAGATAGAGCAAAATCCTTAAAAGGGAAAACACCTTTGATCATTATAAGTAAAAAACTAAGATCTCTCATAAAATCATCCAAGGCAAATTTTGAGAGAAAAGTCGCTAAGGACTCAAAAGACAATCATAAGGCCTTCTTTAGCTATGTTAGAAACCTGGGAGGAAACTCCCAGATATGCTCAGAATTAGTTCAAAATGATGTAAAAATTACTGAACTTACAGACATTGCCAACATACTGGCTGACAGGTTCAGTGCAAACTTCCCCCCCCCAAAAGGTGAGATATCTATACCAGAGGATTGTAGCCCCCCAAACATCTCTAACGCTCAGGTGAGAACTGCTCTCTCCAAGGCAAAAAACACAGCATCCATGGGACCAGATGGTGTCCCCGGTTGTGTGCTCCACGAACTCAATGAGGAATTAAACCCGCAGTTAGGGCAGCTGTTTAATCTTAGCCTCACCTCAGGATACATGCCTAAGGAGTGGCGTACGGCAACTGTGGTCCCACTTCACAAAGGCGGTGCCTCCACCGACCCTGGAAATTACCGTCCCATCAACTTGACAAGCCTGATCTGCAAAGCTATGGAGAGGATCATAATGGAACTCATAAATAAAGACATAGGGGACTTGCAGACTTTGGATCCGACCCAGTTTGGCTTTGTCAAAGGCAGATCATGCCTTTTAAACTTGGTTGACTTTTTCGAAACAGTCACCAAGGGCATTGATGAGGGAAAGGCAGTCCACACAGCCTACCTTGACCTGGCGAAGGCTTTCGACACAATACCCCACTCAGGTATCATTGAAAAACTCATCAGCTTAAATGTAAACCCATACGTCACAAGATGGGTTGCAAATTGGCTAAGTGACAGAACCCATAGGGTCAGAGTTGCTGGTGCCATGTCAGACTCAAAGCCTGTCACAAGTGGTGTCCCACAGGGCTCAGTCCTGGGCCCACTCCTGTTCAAACGAAAAACAGGTGCACGTGGAACCAACGCACGGCCAAACAAACAGTCAGGATGGACAGTCAAAAAAAAAGCCAGCGAGCTTCAGCGAAATTCAAATCATAAAGATTTTATTGTAAAGCCATGTAGGAGTGAAAAATCACCCTACATACATCAATCAAACCGGTTTCGGCTCCCAGGAGCCTTCTTCAGTGATATACCAAAATTGCAGTAAAGAATCAAAGTATCAGAATACAATCATTTAAATACCCATAGGCTATACACATTAGCCAATCACAACATCACATAAATAATAATTATTATTACAATTGATCATTGAGGCCAGGTGGAAACAAAGCCCCAAGTTTTATGATCCATTTTCTCTCCTTGGAACTTAACAATTCAAGCCAGTGTTTCTTATTCAAACATCTGCCCCTTATACAATCTATTGTGACAAATTTGAAAGATGCTGATGCATGTCTAAGGCAATGTTTGTATAATGCATTGTTAATGCGTTTGTTTTTGATGTCACTCAAATGCTCACAAATTCTAAGCCGGAAAGGCTTTGTTTCCACCTGGCCTCAATGATCAATTGTAATAATAATTATTATTTATGTGATGTTGTGATTGGCTAATGTGTATAGCCTATGGGTATTTAAATGATTGTATTCTGATACTTTGATTCTTTACTGCAATTTTGGTATATCACTGAAGAAGGCTCCTGGGAGCCGAAACCGGTTTGATTGATGTATGTAGGGTGATTTTTCACTCCTACATGGCTTTACAATAAAATCTTTATGATTTGAATTTCGCTGAAGCTCGCTGGCTTTTTTTTGACTGCCCACTCCTGTTCGGCATCTACTTTTCAGTAGTACAAGCAAACACAGGAGGATTATGGCTGACAAAATTTGCAGATGACTGCAAACTGGGCGCCATAGTTGAAAACACATCTGACACAGATATCCTTCAGAAGGGTCTTATAGAAACGGATAACTGGTGCCAGAGCCATGGCCTAAAGTTAAACGCCAAAAAATGCATAGTCATACCCTTCGGGAAAAACAAGGTTACCCCTAGCTACCATATAGGCGGCAACCCACTAAGCACAGAAGAGGTTATCAGGGATCTGGGGACCCACGTTGACAGTAACCTTTCGTTTGACACTCACGTTGCCAAAGTAGTTAGGAAGACCTTCTACATTGCCCACCTGATCATGAGAGGATTCACATCTAGATCAAGGGAGGTCATCGTCCCCCTGTACTCATCACTCATCAGACCAATGATTGAGTACAATGCCCCATTCGGAATGTAAATGACACGACACCTGCAGCAACTGGAAAGGCCCCAAAAGTTCCTCACCAAAAGGATAAAGGGTCTCAAAAATATGTCCTATGCTGCCCGACTGAAGGAACTCCAGCTCTATTCAGTCGGTTACCGTCTGCTCAGAGGTGACCTGTGCCTGACATACAAGGCCATGTCCAACCCAGAATTGATGAACATGCTTCACCTCAAAAAATCTAGATCCCTCAGAACTACAAGGGCGGGAGACTTAAACCTTGACACGGTTATTAATAGGACGTGCTGGAGGGATAGATTCATCACCCAGAGACTCCCTATGCTGTGGAACAAAATCCCAGTACATGTGAGGCAGAGCACCTCGCTGGCTTTGTTCAAGAGAAATCTTGACCAATGGATGGGAGATCGCAGATGTACCCCAGGGATTATCTCAGTGTCACTGCTTGACAGAGGCACAGCACAATAATGGGCATAGTATCCTCCAAACTAAAGGGGTGGCGAAAGCCACAAAACTCTGGGCTAGGCTTATAAATGCCCTTGGGCAGATAGCCTAGTATGAACCTATGAACCTATAAGAGGAATTAGTACAACTACTATAAAAAACACATTTGTGTTGTGCAAAATTGAAATTGAAGCCGGTTAGCTAGAGCTAAATTATTCCCGGCTCCACCAAGTCTCCTCTTCAGTTTTTCCCTTGAAAGTAGTCCAGCTCTCAACCTAAGCACTTAAAAAGCATCCTTTAGTCGAGCACTTGCTCAGGCTTAATAGCAAGCACTAATATACCCAGACACTTGATTGCCCAGCAGGGCAAGGCTCATTATCCACCCCCCACCAACCGACTAAGCAGCTGTCCCTACTATTCAGGCATGACCAAAGGGCAATTTCAGGTATACTCTCCAGTCCAGCTGGTGAACCTGGGTATCCTGATGCAATGTTACAACTGCTTCATGTACACAGACAACCCTCTCCTCCTACCAACAAAACATTAACATAAGTGAGAGATGCAATTATATAGCTAAATTGGAGGCTAAGCTCTCTCCACCCAAGACTGGAACAGGCAGTCATGAGGAGAAAGTCAACACTTGCACCACACCTCCAGCCTCACATAGACTTACTAAACCAGCACTGGAAAAAAATACACAAAATCATACTCGGAGGCTCTAAATAAAAACCTGCAAAAGCATCGGAGACCTCCAAAGCAGACACCCAAAAAACCTGCACCTCCCGTTACAAACCAGATAACACATAAAACATAAAATCAGTGTGCCGCACAATCACAGCCCTTAAGGCGAAATAACATACCTAACACACTAGTAATAAGCGACTCAGGCACACTGACATCCCACTCACTAGGCTGGACAAGAAGGTTACTGTTAGCTACCTGTCGGGACCCAGAATCCGCCACATAACACAAGCACTCTGGTCACTCCAGAACAAGTACAAATATAATTCTGTCATTGTTCACGTTGGTGTGAATGACCTGAGACGTACCTTCCTGGACTACATGAAAAGAGGCATGGAAGAGCTCTCTGATCATGTAGCCCAGGCAGGTATGACCCTGACCCTGAGTAGCATCCTGCCCCCACCAAGAATGATACCGCAGTATAAAGAAAAAAATATCAATTTCAACAATTGGCTAAGCTTCTGGTGTCATTCAAAGGAGATCCAGTGTCTGTCAGCCTGGGACGACATGCTCGATAAGCCTCATTGTTTCGCAAGAGACAGCTTCCACCTGTCACCCCTAGGCTTTTGAATTCTGGCCAGGGCTCTTGCTGCCCCCATAGTGCCTTTTTTAGGCAAGGCTCAAAAGTCAAACCCACCTCCGTAAACAGCACAAATAAAAAAAATGTGGGTTATGCTACTCAATGCCTGGAGTTTAAATCTCAAAATGCACGTGCACGAAGCACTCCTCAGTATGGAGAACGTCAACATCTGTGCAGTAACTGAAACCTGGTTCAAGGCTCCAAAGTGCACCCCAGCACTACCGGGCTATAACTCATACCATACATTTCGGCCACAGAACATGGACCGAAACACAAAAGGAGGGGGTGTATCCATATTCATCAAGGATACCTATACCTCCAGGTTAGTGGCGCAGCATGATACCTCTGAAATCATCCATGTGCAACTAACATTGGGCAAATCTGCAATGCAAATTGTGGCCTGCTACACATCACTCTCCATGACCCAGGACCACCACTCTGCCTTTCTGGAGACACTGGGAAACATGAAGGTCCTACTGAACACCCCGATATTGGGCAATTTCAATTACCCTACCGTTAACTGGGAAAACTAAAGTACAAACTCCCAGGTCCAGTGCTTCCTGGAATTTATCAACTCAAATGCCTGGATCAGCTGGTAAACTCCCCTACCAGAGATGAAAACATATTGGACCTGGTCATCACCAACATAGGCGACAGGTGTTCTGCAACAGAGGTCAACCAGTCACTGGTTAGATCAGACCATAAACTAATCACTCTGGATGTCCACACCACACTACCACCCCCAACCAAGGAAACCACAGTGAAAAACTTTTCTATAGCAAACTTCACCTTACTTAAGGCAGAGGTGGTAAGTTTCAAAGCCCCCATGCTAAAGGATAACAGTGTCCAAGATGCAAGAACCTTTACAAATGCACTCTATGAGCACTTACAAGGATGCAGGGATCATGCCATCCCTAGCAAAACCAAGACTCACTCCCCTAAGAGAAGGAAACCAGTCTGGTGGGCCCCTGCCATAAACAGGCTATACAAAAGGAGGAGGAAACTAGTTCAGAAAAAAAGCAAATCCCAAGTAGGAAAGACATCCCTGATCAGTATCAGTAAGAAACTAAGGTCCCTCATAAAATCATCCACGGCTAACTTCGAAAGAAAAATAGCCAAGGATTCGAAAGAGAACCACAAAGCCTTAGCTATGTCAAAAACCTAAGTGGCAACTCGCAGATATCCTGTGAGCTAGTGCAAAATAGCACAAAATATACTGAACCTACTGATATTGCCAACATCCTGGCAGATAGATTCAGTGCAAACTTCACCCCCCTCTCACCCCCAAAAGGGCCCACAACAATACCAGAAAAGTGTAGTGTCCCGGAAATCACAGATGCACAGGTGAAAACAGCCCTTTCAAAAGCCAAAAGCACAGCGTGGCCAGATGGTGTCCCAGGCTGCGTCTTGCATGAACTACAGAATGAACTAACCCCCCACCTAAACACACTGTTCAACCTCAGCCTCTCCACAGGCTACGTGCCCATACAATGGTGCACAGCAACGATTATTCTACTCCACAAAGGAAGGGCCACAACTGACCCTGGTAACTATCACCCCATAAGCCTGACTAGCTTGGTCTGCAAGGCTATGGAGCGCATCATCATGGAACTCATTAACAAAGATATTTGGGAGCCTCCAAACACTTAACCCAACCCAATTTGGCTTGTTAAGGGCAGATCATGCTTACTAAACCTGGTTGACTTTTTCGAGAGAGTCACAAAGGCCATAGATGAGGGAAAGGTGGTTCACACAGCCTACCTTGACCTCGCCAAGGCTTTTGACACCATTCCCCACTCGGGAATTATAGAAAAACTCACCAGCCTGAACATATAAACCCCTACATCACGAGATGGGTTGCCAACTGGCTTATAGACAGAACTCACACGGTAAGAATAGCGGACTCCAGGTCCGACTCTAAACCAGTCACAAGTGGTGTCTCAGAAGGCTCAGCCTGGGACCACTACTGTTCGGCATATACTTCTCAGAAGTACAAGGAAACACAGGAGGACTATGGCTAACCAAGTTCGCCGATGACTGCAAACTGGGAGCCATAACTGACTCTCTGGCTGACACGGACATTCTCCAAAAGGGCCTTACTGAGACGGACACCTGGTGTCAAAGTCATGGTCTCAAGCTAAATGCCAAAAAATGCATAGTCATCCTGTTTGGGGAAAAACAAAACACCCATGAATTACCACACAGGTGGCAGCCCCCTTAATACAGAAGAGGTAATAAGAGATCTGGAGACCCAGGTAGATAGTAATCTCTCCTTTGACAATCATATTGCCAAAGTAGTTAGGAAATCCTTCTATGTAGCCCATCTAATTACTAAAATGTTCACATCTAGAAATAGAGAGATTATAGTGCCCCTCTACTCGTCACTCATCAAACCCATCATAGAGTACAATGCCCCATTTGGGATGTACCTCACAAGACACTTTCAACAGCTGAAAGATCACAAAAGTACCTCACAAAGAGGATTACTGGCCTCAAACATATGTCCTATGCAGCCCGACTGGAAATATTCTGGCTGTACTCAGTGGCATATTGCTTACTCAGAGGTGATCTCTGCCTGACTTACAAAGCCATGTCCAACTCAGAATTGATGGACATGCTCCACCTAAAGAAATCCAAGTCACTGCGAGCCACTTCGCTCTAGTGAGCTAAACCTCGCCACAACAATAAACAGAACATGCTGGAGGTTTACATTCCTGTCACAAAAACTCCCCATGCTTTGGAACAAAATTCCTAACTACATTAACACTCCAAGTTAATGACGAGTGGATGGGTAACAAAAAATACACCCCTGGGATCACTTCACTGGCTCTTCTTGACAGAGGCTCAGCTAATTAATCAATGGAGCGGCGAAAGCTGACACACTCTGGCTAAGCTTATAAATCCCTCGGGTAGATAGCCTAGTACCTACCTATGAACCTACAATGGATTACTTTACCTACTACAAATATATTCTCTATCTGTGTTTTCTATGTAGTCTTTATTACTAAGAGATTGTGCACTTGGATTTCAATTACAATGGCATACTCTGTAGTATAACACATGCAAATAATATTTTTTACGCTAATGTGTTGACAGAGAAAGTTGCATTAGATTTCAAACAGATAATCTTAGTTGTAAGACGACTGATACAGTAAATTTAAAACAGGAAGATAAAACAGATGGAGTATAAAGCAGAACTGATTCTAGCAGAAATTAACTGTGGTTATGCTGCAATCAAACATTTTCTCACAAACACGAATTCCAAATTCTCCAAAGTTAAAGCAGCTGAACAGACCTTCAGATAAGGGGGAGGGCAGATTCCCTCAGATCCTCACACACATACTCAGTACAAATAAAAAAAAAACTGACAGTCCTAGCTGGAACATTAACAAATACAAATTCACTTCTACAGTGAAAAAGTAGTTTTTTAAAGCTCGTAATGAAATAGGCAGCAAACAGTTTCAAACCTGTGAATGAGGTCAATTATATAACATTCTCTCTGGTGTCAAAACTGAAAATGTAAAATAAACAAATCATCTACAATTCCAGTCAATTTAAGTAACACTTTATATTTCCACTCATCACAATTTTAATTCTCAGACAAGTAAATGAATACAACATTTCTCTTCCATATGGACTTCTGTCCTAGGTAATTTCAATTAAACAAATGTGCAAATGCAATATAGTATTGCTGATTGACTGCAACAACATACTTGGAAGTTAACAGGTTATCCAATAAAGCAAAGATGACTACAGCGTCTGTAAAAGAGAACTGCAGGCAACTTATGAAAGGACGTTGCTGTCCCAAAGAAATTGCAAAGAGAAAAAATTAGAAGTGTAGTTTTCCCCCACTGATAATTTAAGACATGATCCATAATGCAAACATCTACTGGCCCCTTTGTGTA
The DNA here is from genome assembly GCF_019279795.1 of Protopterus annectens. Lineage (NCBI taxonomy): Eukaryota > Metazoa > Chordata > Ceratodontiformes > Protopteridae > Protopterus > Protopterus annectens. The sequence continues at coordinate 388,108,947 of NC_056738.1, read as the reverse complement.
TTGATCACTCGAATGGTGCAAAATGCATTTTGTCTGCATGAATCTGCAGTAGCGAAAGCAGTGTCACCCATATTGTAGAGCAGGATCAGTACTTTATTACAGCCACAGAACAGGAAGTAAAGTTGGAGACAACACTCATCCAATTCCGTAAGGCCTGATCAGTGCAGAAAGGATATGTAAGAAAACTGATCTACAAGGCATTAAGTCTGTGGTGTGGAATACAGGCTGTGATGATGGCTGTCTTGAACAATGTTCTTGTTAAACAGCAGTGGTGCAGTCTGAGTATGCGCATACCAGTTATGATCAATGCTGCTTCTCCCAGTTGTGCCATACCAGCTATCATGGAAATTATCAGTCAAGCTAAAACAGAAAGATGAAATAAGTTACTTTAATACAGATCAGGTACAGCAAACTTTTTGGGGGGTGTCTTTTGATATAAAGTACAGTAAGCAGTACACACATTAGCAATTTTTTAAAGTGCAACTATCTAGGCAGAATTCCTTCCACACATTTCCTCCATGCACCACTCAGATTACAGTACTATTTAATGACGAATTAAAAAATTAATAACAATTCATCACTATACCTCAACTACAAGTCCTTATTTAAAATTGGTAGCAAAATACATTTATGGAAGCTACCCATCAAAAAGTACAACTGTTTTAGCAACACAGCATAACAGCAGATGTCTGAATCTGATGACTTTTGCAGTCATGTTACATAAGGCCTGACATGAGTCTGCATGTCCTTGATCCTCTCTCACCTTGACAGACATCAGCATGCAATGGCATCAGTATGCTTCCTGTACTAAAAAAAGGACACCCATTTGCATTACATTTGTTTCTTTGTTGTCTTCAGGTAGCCAGCAGTCTCCCTACTAGCCTCTGGACTTCATGATTAAGGAATGCCAAATCACAATGCCCCTGTGAACCTCAATCCCTGCCAAGAGTAGTCTGGTCTGAAGAAACTAGAGATCTCTTACAGGGGTGCAATGTACAGAGGAGGAAGGCAAAAGGGAAATTTACCCCAGCCCAAAGAAAGGAAAGGACAGGACAAGAGGGAAGGTGGGAAGGAAACCTGACGAACAGCAATCATGCTTGAATTATAAGTTATGCACTCACCATAACTAGGCATCTGTGTTGTCCATCTTCACTCTTCCTCACTTATGGATTTGGATCTGATCCTTGGATCTGACTCGGATGCATTTACCAACACAGTCCAATATGTCCTTCCAGAAGAAAAATGGATGGGTGATGGATGGGATGGGAGTTGAAGAAGAAAGAAAATGGACAACACAGACGCCTAGTTATGGTGAGGACATCTTATAAATCTGATGCTGTCCTTTTCATTCTTCCTCACTCATGGGACAGTGTCCCCAGCTACGGTGACTTTGGATGGCCTTCATGGAAGGATATTTTAGAGTACTGCCGAACCAAAGGAGGCTCTGCTTCAGATGTCCAATTTGTAATGTGAAACAAAGATATGAGACATGGACCATGCAGCTGCTACACAAATGTCATCAATACACATTTTTGACCAAAAAGCAGTAGTAGCAGCCATGGATCTAGCTGAATGAGCTCGAGGAGGTTTTGGTAATGTCATACCTTCCTGAGAGTAAATCCATGAGATACAGTCTATAATCCATTTTTGCTATGGTAACTTTAGAAACTGGTTGGCATAGGTGATTTGGAGTGAAAGATACAAAAAAACTGGTTTGAATTTCTAAACTGTTTTCTCCTGTGAAGGTAAAAACATTTTTCTGTGCACATCAAGGAGGTGTAGCATGTACTCTCCATTACTGGAAAATTTTGGAAAGAAAACTGGCAAGTGACTGGATTGTTTGATGTTATCTTCTGAAGCCACTTTAAGTAGAAAAGAAGGGTTAGTCCGCAGGAAACCCTATCTTTATGAAAAACAATGTAAGGGGTTTTTGCTGAAAGAGCCTGGAATTCAGATATTCTTTTTGCTAAAGTTATAGCTACCAAGAAAACAGTCTTCCATGACAGAAATTCTAGAGCAGATCTGCCAGATGGTTCAAAGGGCTTTTGTGTAAAATCTTCAAGTACCGCAGTAAGATCCCAAGGTGGTCAGGGAAATTTTATCAGAGGTCTCAGGAAATTTTATCAGAGGTTTCAGAAGAAAAATGCCTTTCATAAAAGCTTTACACAATCTAGATGAGGCCAAGGAAAATAATTTATTCCCTGTGCATGGAAATTTGAAATTGCTGCCAACTGAAGTTTAACTGTAGAGAAACTAGCCCTATCTTTGAAAAGAGTTGTCAAAAAATGAACAACAGAAATTAGTACAGAAAAATCTCCTTATCTGATGCTCAAACAGAGAACCTTTTCCATTTACTTTATAAACTTTTTTGGTAGAATCTTTTTGAGAAGCTAAAATAATGTCGCGAACAGAGGAAGAAAGCCTGGACTGTAACTATTACTGGAAGTGGAGAAACAATGCGGTCAGCTTCAGGGCTTGAATGTTGGAGTGTTGAATCCCTGACTGGTGACAGAGGAGATCCTGAGAAGGCTCCAGTATCCATAGAGGATAAAAATGAGACCGTAGAAAGGGGAACCATATTTACCGAGGCCAGAAGGGGCACTGAGGATTACTGAGCTCTTCAGCCGGCTTGCTTCTTTCCTGCAAAAATCTTGGAATCAGGGGAAGAGGAGAATAAGCATAAAAGAGACTTTAGGGCAAAGTGTGAAGAAGAGCATCTCTTGGTGGCTCCCCCTCAGGGGGGATCAGAATGAAGTACTTCCTGCACTTGCTGTTGAGTGGGGTGACAAATAGGTTGCAGTAAGGTTGGCCCCAATGTCTGGGGATTATACTCACTACTGACTGACTGAGAGACCACTCGTGAGGCAACAGAATGGATAAGCTTAGTTTGTCTGCAAACACATTTTCCCCAGGATATGCATTGTAATTAGAAAGTGGTTTGATGAGATCACTCATTCCCAACCATCATGGTCTCTCTACAAAGGGAGTAAGAACAAGTTCCTCCTTGCTTGTTGATGTACCAGACTACAGACATGTTGTTAGTCTGAAATGCAATAGTCCCCAAGGGAAGTGCATCTTGAAATGCCTGCAACACTAAAAAGGCTAATCTTGTCTCTAGGACACTGATATGCAACTTGGTCTCTTGGGGGGACCATATGCCTTGGACAGTTCTACCCAAGAAATGCCCCTCCACCCCAGCTGAGAAGTGTCCATTGTCACTGTGGCTACTGGGTTCAGTAGAACAAAGGGTCTGCCCAAAAAAAGACAGTCTGATTGTATCCACCAGCAAATGTGCCACTTTCAAATCGGGGTGAGTTTTACTTGAAAGGACAGGGGTTGATATACAATGGACCACTGTACAGCTACAGTCCATTGGAGAACTCACATAAAGAAGCGTGCAAGAGGGGGTAATATTATGGCATCTGACATCGACCCAAGTGCTTGAAGCATTAACCTTGCTGGAGGAGATGAATGAGAAAGGATAGCCTGAACCTGGTTTCTGATAGAAGTAATGTGCTGGAGAGGTAAAGATGTTACCTGTGCTGCTGTGTTCAAAATTATCATGATGAATTCCAGCCTCTGAACTGGTGCAAGTTTTGATTTGGCAAGAATTATCGTGACACCCAAAGTGTTGCAAATGTGGAGCAAATAGTCCCTGGTATGTTGTAGGTGATGCTTGGAGGGGCAGTGTGTAGTCAACCATCTAGATATGAAAACACCTGGAATCCCTTTCATTCTCAAGTGAGGTGCAACTACTGCCATGCATTTGGTAAACTCTCTGGGGGCTGTGATGTGCCCTTTGGACTCATCACACCCTGGGGGCTGTGGGGAGTCCAAAGGGCACAGCACTGAACTGGTTTAATGTGCTTGGATCCAAAAGGTGTCTGAGGTCCCCTGTTTTCTTTGGTACTAAAAAGAAGTGTGAATAACTTCCAAATCCTATCTGGTCAGGTTGAAGCTTCTGGATGACTCTTTTTTTTCTAGCAGCTTTTGTATTTCTTGTGCTACAGCCTTTGTCTGACTGGGTGGGATGTCGGGAAGTTTCTTCCTTCGACAATGAGGAAGAAGGGAAAATGGTATGCAATAACCCCTGGAAAGTATTATTAGCACCCATACATCTCTTGTGATGCATATCCAGGCATCTAGGTGCAATAAAAACTAACTCCCGACTGCCTCCAGAGTTGAACAGTTGGGCAGCACTTCCGGAGCACTGATGGAGCCTGTCTGAAAAAGAATCACTAAAGCCCTAGTTCTGCAGGTGGCCTCTGCCTCTAGAGCAAAGTCTACCATTAAAATTTCCCCCACTGTCTTTGGAAAAATTGTCCCCATGCGACTCCTGGAAAAGAACCAGAGATTTAAAGAACCACATTTTCTTTACATCTAGACAGACAGGCTACATACAGACAGGGTTTTTCCTTCTTGCACGTTGTGGGTAACTGTATCCTTTACTGTGGGTCCAAACAAGGAAGTGCCATCAAATGGGGCATTAACAAAGGACATCCTAAAGGGTTCCGCAAAGTTGCACAGCCACATCCAGGAGGGTCTCCTTATGGTCATACCTGAACCAGCAGCTCATGATGTACCGTCAGCTGTGTCAGAGATTAACCTATTCAAAGCATTTGAAATAGATAAAAGAATGGCCAGCTGAGAGGAAGTCCTTTTGAAATCCTCAGCAGACATGGTCTCAGAGTATTCGATAGCTCTTTAGCCAAATCTCTCTGTAGCCTAAGTAAACTGTACTAGGTAATTAAGTGACCTCACAGCGAAAGTAGTTGAGGTGAACACTTGCCTTCCACATCTGTCCAATGTTCTGGACTCCCTGTTAGGCAGATGGACAGAAGAGCTCTGTTCTGCTAGCTCTTTCTTAGTGACTGCCACCACCACCATAACATCAACTGGGATTCCTTTGCTCCAGTGGGGTCTGTCTGCAAGTGGGGCCAAATACTTGTCAGGGTGCTTGGGGGCCCAAAATGTAAATGAGGCAGAGCCAAAAGCCTACAAGATTACTAATTCTTTGGGAGAGGGGGTTTGGGATGACCAACAATCCTTCTGCTTCAGGATCTCTAGAACATCTCCAAAGGAGATGTCATCCAATGTGATATGGGGGGATCCCTCTCCATCAAAATCATTGTCCTCTGTGATAGGCTCCATGGGGTAGTCTGTGTATTTCCTCTTACCCATTCTGTGCTGGGGCACCTCCTCAGTGGGATGCTCTGGAGAGGTGTTGAAACAGAGGAGGAAGTTCCTCTAATGGAACTGGCTGTTCCTGTTGAACAGGTCTGACCAACTCAGATCTTGGAATGAATGAATGAAAAGTGGTAGCATCCGATACATGAGAAGATGGTTCCACTGGAAAGAAAAAGCCCTTTCCACCACCTTGAAGGCTGAGAGACTGGCAGAAGCCCTGACCTGACCCCTTGGAGCCACAGTTTGCAAAGAAGGTATATCTGGGTTACCCTCGGATATGAGCTTCAAGTGGAGAATCGGATCTGAAACATCTAAGGCCAAAGCTCCAAGTGAAAGGGATGGATTTGACAAAACTGGAGCCAAATTTACACTCTCAGATCTGACACAGACACTTTGGCTCCTAGATCCATTCTGATCTGAGGCTATCGGAGCAGAAACAGTCAGGGAAACAGTTGGAGTGGTGGAGGAAACTTAATTCAGATCCTGGGGCTCTACCACCACTGGACAGATTGGAGAAGGAGAAATAACAGTCTTAGCTGTGACAGGCATACACAAGCTCTATCCCCCATCGGATCCATGAAAGACCCCCACCTGGATCTGAGCTCTGAGAAACTTTCCTATCATCCTATTCACATTTGCTTCCAACAAGCTTCTGGGGGGACCTAGAGGAAGTGGTAGATAGGGGCCTGGAATGTTTCTTAGGTGTTTGGAAAAGCAGGGCAGACAAGGTAGTTAAGATTGGTTTCAAAACATATTTAGTTGTCATACTCCTAAAGAAAGTACCCGGCTTTGGATCCGAGGGGGGAGCTGATGAACTAATTGCGATTACAGTCAGAGCCAAAACCTTAGGATCCGAAGGCTTCGGATCCAAATGATGAGACATCTTTGGATCCAGGGAGGTCAGATCCAAGAGTCTCCTGGTCTTGGTTGGTGGCTCCGATGAAGAAGTAGGGGACTTAGAAGGAGAAAGTTTACGGTGTTCCAGAGGAGCAGACTTGCTTGATTTGGAGGGGGTTTGAACCCCTGGAGTGGAAAATGGAGAGAGAAGTCCCCTTAAAATAAGTTGGTTTCTTCTTTCTGCCTAAAGGTGGTGCAGATTCTCAACACAGTGTCCAAGTGCTTGGCCCCAAGGCAAACAACACACTTGTGGGCATCTGAGTTTGGGATCTTATGCCCACAAGTGCATTTTTTTAAGCCTCGCAGTTTTGTCTGATATAATGGTAATAATGGAGGGCAAACACTAAAAAGGGAAGAAAACAGTACTTTTTTTTTTTTTTTTTTTTTATATACAAATGGGGGAAATATAAGAAAAAGAATACCAACTACTATGGTAGAAGCAAAAACTACCCTAAGGTTAAAGGGTAAAGAAAGAGAAAAGAATACCAACAATGGTAATAGAAAAAGTACTGTAAAAAACAGTACAGAAAAGGGAGAAAAAGGCAGAAGCAAGAGTTTTAAGGTAAACTAGAAAAAAAATGATTTAACTCACAGAAAAACAACCTAGCTGAATTCACTCGAGTGGAACCTGCGTCCATTTGTGAAGGTGGCAAACAAGATCTGAGGCAACAGGGATGAAACAGGGCATTGTGGGTAAAGGGAGGAGCTCACGAGCTGGATCTGAAGTCTGGCAAATGAGGCCAAGTTGGATCAGAGTATCGAATTCAAACCCATAAGTGAGGAAGAATGAAAAGGATTACATTAGATCATCTATTATTAACACAGGTTCTTATAACAGATGTACTATATTACTGTATGAATCACTACTGCAGTCATTTTTACATGTCATAACACTTACAGACCTAAACGATTAACTGGGAGGCAAGACTTAAGTGTCTGGAGGCAGTCTGCAGGATACATTCCAGAATGACTGTGGCAAAGTCTGTCCTGCTCCTTGAGATGATGCCCAAATGGTAGTGATTCAGAAAAGTGCAGCAGGAATAATACAGCAGCTTCCAGGACAGCTCAAGGTCTTATAATCCTAAGTAGTAAATATCCAGTTGCATTCCACCAGGGGCAGGACAGCTGCTGTCCTGCCCCTAGTGGAGTGCAATTGGATATGCACTTTGAGGTTTTTATGAAGAAAGGAATAGCAAAATCAAACGCAGCTGGCCAGCCATTTCGAAATAGTTTATTCTGACAATGGCTTCCTTCTTTTCCTTTTGCTTAGGAGACAAAAAGATGGTCAATAGATCTTTTGGGCTCAGTCCTGTCCAAGCAGAATCTAAGTTACCCAAGAACATTCTAGAAATGCAGGAGTATTTCGACTTTGTTATGGGTGTTTGGAAAGATGACAAGTAATTGCACATAATGATTCAGGAAAACCTCTCTCACTAAAAAGGGCATAAAAGCAGGGCTCAAAAGGAAACCAAGAAGGGCTCTCTGCACATAAGGGTTGGATTTCCAAATACTTCAGCTGAGGTTACTGCATGTAATAAAGGTTGCCTTCCAGGTTAGGAATTAGGTAGAGGTTGGAGCTGCTGGCTTAAATAGGGCTTGGGTAAGCCTTTTTAGGACAAAACTGTGGTCACACAGAGAGACAACATTTCTTCTGTGAAGGTAGAGATAACACATCCCCTCTGAACAGAGTGCGACTGACAGTCTTGATAAAGGGGGATGTTATCCACAGGAAGACAGGCAAAATAACCGATAGCTGCAACTTCACTGAGGCAAATGCTATCCCAGGTCTGAAGAGCTCTATCAGGTACTGCAAGAGCAGAGACACTGTAGCTGAAACAGGGAGATTCCTCCATTGGTAACATAAGGAAAACCTTTAATATTTAAGCCAGATTGAATTTCCTGGTAGTGAGTTTCAAAGCTTTCCTCATGATAAGAAAAGGTGCTCAAAGGATAACCGGTTCAAATCAGACAGGCTGCCAGTGAAAGTGGTGCTTGACCAGGGTGCTTCAAAGAGCCCTTCTGCTGAGTCAGGTCATCTATATGTTAAGGCAGTATTTAAGATATGCCTATTAGGTGAGAGAACCAATGCTGCCTGGAACAAAAGGGAGCCGAATTTCTAACCCTTCTTTTTTTGCCCTAAGATCATCCTGAAGTTTATTATAATTGAAGGGAAAGTACAAGTATCCCTGTGAGGTTCTCTGGTACAGAATATTTTCATCTGTCTGTTGTTTGGAAAAGCAAAAAAAGTTGCATTTCTTGATTTCCCATTTGTGGACAAGCTGCAGAAAAATATTCCTGTCCAATATCCACACTGGGGTCCTGCCTCTGACCTGCTCAAATGGTCCACCAGCATGTTCTGTAGGAATGGAGTACAGAGTGCCTTGAGGTGCTTTCCCACCTGTAGTGCAACCTTCCTACTATTTCTGTTGTCAACCTGCACAAGATGAAGTATATGGGTCTTCTTATTTGTTCATGTACCACATCACTGTGGAACTGTCTGGGAAGAAAAGCCTATGTTTTGACAGAAGTTTTGAGGAATTTACAGTTAAGACAACGGCTATCATTTACTTCATGTTGATATGCTTCCTTCTCACGCTGTTACCTATCTGCCCTGGACTTCGAGGTTTCTGCAATAAGTTCCCCAAGCTAAGTCCCATGTATTCTTGGTCAGGGTCTGACTGATATTGCACTCCGAAGGCACAGAACCTTAAAACAAAATCTGTTTTTTTGTGAACGCGGCTATGTACATAAATGTCCTTTAGGTACACAGTAACCAGAAAGGGTTG
>NC_056738.1:388067577-388097577 GCF_019279795.1 Protopterus annectens | reverse complement strand
ATATTCCAGCTTATTGGAGTGGTTTTTGAAAAATGTGGAAAGCCCAGTGGACTGATTAATGTTGTTAACTGAACAGACCTTAGGGAGGAAAGAAGGGTTGGTGCGTAATGATACCCTGTCCGGGTGAAAAATTAAATATGGCTGCTTAATGGAAAGAGCTTGAAGTTCTGATACTCATCTGGCTGAAGTGATAGCTACTAGGAAAATAGTTTTCCAGGACAAGAACTTTAAGAAACAGGAAGAAGCTGGTTCAAAGGGTGGTAACATTAGTTGGGATAAGAGTAGATTTAGATTCCAAGGAGCTGTAGGAAACCGAACTACTGGTCTAAGATGAAAAGACCCTTTCAAGAAGGCTTTACAAAGCCTATGAGCCATAATGGGCGCTCCGTTCTCTCCTACATGAAAGTTCGAAATAGCAGCCAACTGAACTTTTAAAGTGGCAGTAGAGGCCCCTTGTTGAAACAGCATGGACAGGAACTCCAAAATCTTGTTTAGAGAGGCCACTAAGGGGTCTACATGCTGTGCAGTCGCCCAGTAGACAAAACGTTTCCACTTACCGGTGTAAATTTTTGTAGTGGAAGCCTTATGAGAGGCTACCAGAATGTCCTGAACTGCCGGAGAGAGAAGATTAGACCTGGCTAAGTAGGGAAGCGGAGCAGCCAAGCTGCTAACTTGAGGGACAGGAGCGACGAGTGGGGAGCTCCTGACGAATGAGTCAGTAGGTCTGGCACTGGGTCCAGAATCCAGGGCTCCCGCATTTGGTGAGCTTGAAGAAAGGGAAACCAAATCTGTCGAGGCCAGAATGGGGCAATGAGAATTATAATCCTCTCCTGGTCCTTGGCTTTCTGAAGAAATCTGGGTATCAGAGGTATAGGGGGGAAAGCGTACAGAAGACCTGGGGGCCAATCGTGAATCAGAGCGTCCCTGGGGACATCCCCTGGAGGGGGTAACAGGGCAAAGTAGCTTCTGCATTTGGTGTTCACTGGAGACGCAAATAGATCGCAGCAAGGCTGGCCCCACTTGCGGAAGATTCTTTCCGCCACTATCTGGTTGAGGGACCACTCGTGAGGTAACAGGATGGCTCTGCTCAACCTGTCCGCTATGACGTTGGATAACCCCGGGATGTGCGTTGGTATCAGAAAGCGACCCATGGATTCTGCCCATTGCCAAATTCTCATGGCTTCTCTGCACAACTGGTAAGATTTGGTTCCTCCTTGTTTGTTTATGTACCAGACTACGGACATGTTGTCCGTCTGAACTGCAATGGTCCCTAGAGGTAGAAGGGGGGAGAAGTGTTGCAACGCTAGAAACACTGCCCTCATCTCTAGAACATTGATGTGCAGGTTGTACTCTAAACTGGTCCATTCGCCTTGGACTGTCTGTCCCTGAAAGATGCCCCCCCACCCTATCAGGGAAGCGCCCGTGGTCACTGTGGCTGACGGTGTGGGAAACACAAACGGTCGGCCGCTGATGAAACTGAGACTCTGTAACCACCAGGACAGGTGTGCTTTGCAGGTGTTCGTAATGTGAATCTCGTGTGTCAGTGGTAACTGTTGGAACGACCACTGTGCGAACAGCAGCCATTGGAGAACTCTCATGTGTAGCCTCCCCCATGGGAACTGCAATGAGGGAAGCTGACATGAGTCCCAAGACTTTCAGGACTAGGTGGCTAGAGATTTTTTGGACAGTAGGAGGAGAGAAACGTGTTCTTGTAGGGAAGCTATTCTTGCGGAGGGGAGTTTTAGTTGCAAAGAACGGGTATCTAGATCTGCCCCTATAAATGAAATATGCTGCGAGGGCTGTAACGCAGATTTTTCAAAATTTATCGAAATCCCTAGCTGAACACAAAGGCTGAGTGTGTAGTCCCTGGCCTGTATCAGTTGACGCTCGGTGGTGGCAGAAAGGAGCCAGTCGTCCAGATACGGAAACACCCAGAATCCTAGGCGTCTCAAGTGAGACGCTACCACCGCCATGCATTTGGTGAAAACCCTGGGGGCTGAGGTTAGACCAAAAGGCTGGGCCCAAAACTGAAAGTGGCTGGCTCCCAGCCGGAAGCGCAGGTGATCTCTGGACGCTCTGGCCATTTTGATGTGGTAGTAGGCGTCCCTGAGATCTATTGAGCACATCCAGTCGTCCTTCTGTAAGAACGGAAGGATCGATTGAAGCGAGACCATCCGGAACTTTTCTTTCTTCACATACGTATTGAGATTGCTTAGGTCCAGAATTGGCCTCCAGTCCCCTGTCTTTTTTGGAACCAAAAAGAACCTTGAGTAAATTCCGGATCCTCTTTGGTCCGCCGGGACTGGTTGGATGACTCTTTTTTCTAGCAGCTTTGAGATTTCTATAGTTGCAGGTTCTCGCAGATGGGGTGGTACATCTGGGAATCTTTTTTGTGGTAACGGGGGGAATAGAAAAGGAATTTTGTAACGTGTGGTAATAATGCTTTTTACCCATTTGTCTGAAGTAAGGTTTTGCCAGGCCTGAGGGTATAAAGCTAAGCGTCCCCCGACTGCCTCCAGAGCAGGACAGTCGGGCCTCCTCTCAGGAGTGCTGGAAAGGCTTCCCAGGGATGGTATCCCTGTCGCCTTGGTTCTGCGGACCCCCTCTGCCGCCAGGGCAGCGTCTTCCACTTCTGCCCCCCCCTGCCTCTGGAGGGGGCATCACCCTGTGTGCCTGGGAAAGAACCCTGGGGTTTACGAAACCACATCTTTCCACCTCGTTGCCCTTTGGGGTACGGTCTGGATGGGGTGGAAAAACGGACTCCGACAGCAGACAGAGTCTTTCCCTCCTGCTCACACCGGGTCAGGGTCTCCTTTACTTTGGGGCCAAAAAGAGTGGCATCATCAAAGGGGGCGTTAGTAAAGGAAGACTTGAAGGCTTCTGCAAAGGAGCACAGGCGCATCCAGGATTGTCTACGAAGAGCAATCGCTGAAGCTGCAGCCCTACTCGACCCTTCAGCCGCATACGAGATGAGCCTCATGGACGAGTTCACAATAGATGTAAGGGTATTGAGCTGTGCTGTAACCTTATCCGAGACAGCAGCATCTGTACTACCCTGGAGGGCATCTCCCAACTCTTTGACTAGATCCCTCTGTAATCTTGTGAAGTGTGTCAAGTAGTTCAGCGATCGCATGGAAAAAGTTGCTGAGCTGAAAATGCGCTTCCCATATCTGTCTATGGTTCTAGAGTCTCTGTTAGGAGGATGAACAGACGAGGAAGATTCAGACATCTCCTTTTTCGTGGCAGCTGCCACCACCATAGCGTTCACTGGAACTCCCTTAGTGAGGTATGACTTATCCTGAGGGGCAGTTATATACTTGTTAGGCTTCCTGGGAACTGGCTCCACTGTGTCAGGTGCCTCCCATGCCCTTCGAGCAATTAATTCCATTAACTCGTCGAAGGGCGGAGTGACCCAGGAGGAAGAAGGGCGAGCACCAAATGCCTTCAGCAGAAGCGACTCATCCTCAGAAGGGGGTAGGGCCTGCCAATCACCTCTCTGTTTCAGGATCTCCAGGATGTCAGAAAAGGAGACATCCTCCGAAGGTGATTTTTGGGACCCCTCTGACTCATCCAAGTCAGTATCCGATGTTAAGGATTCTTGTGGAGAATCTAAGTGCCTCCTCTCTTTCACAATCTTTTCCTCGGAACGTCATCGGGGGGGCATCCGATGAAGCCTCCAAGGAAGAAGGGGCTCCCTCTGGGAGTGGCTGAGACACTGGTGCTCGACGCTTTTGTGTAGTCGTGGGTGCAGAAGAAGACAACGGACCTTTATGGGAGGGAGAAGTTGCTTCTGCTGAAGTGGTTGTCTGAGAAGACTATACCTTCCTCATAAGGTCGAAGGCCCCTGGACCCCGAGCCGAGGAATCCCCTGGTTCCGAGGAACGTGGAGGTATCTCCGACGCGGAAGCCAAGGGCATCGACCAAGGACGGAGCCGAAGTGATCCGTGCCGAGGGGGAGAGTCGGCACCGAAACATCGGTTAGACTCTCGGTCCCAGAACAAAGGATAGATCGTCGGCTCCGCGCGTCCGGTAATGGTTCCGACGGAGTCGAGGTCAATGGTGCCAACCGAGAAAGGGACTGTTCCAGCACCAAGGGCTCCACTATCATCAGATCAACGTCTCCCGGCTCCGAAGGCTGAGTAGGCCTCGGAGGAGGATCAGATGGAGATAAAGGAAGGCATTCGAGTCTCGACACCAATTGAGAGGAGACTGCAATGAGTTTGGACAGGGCCGTGTTCTCCATTAACTTCTGCACCACACGATCTAAGTCGGTGTCGGAGAGGGGCCTGGAAGATCGAGTCGAAGGAATGGAGGATGGTGCCGACCCCAACAGAGCAGGAGGTGGAAGCTCCGTCACCGGTTCCAAGACTCGGGGCTCGGTGACAGACAGAGGTTCGACACTCGGACCCGAAGTCTGAGGAACCGGTAAACGAACCTTAAACGAAGATCTCGGAGCCGATGACATGGGCTCCGATGTCTTCGACTCCTTCAAGGATTCAGAAGCCTGGTCTGACTTGTCAAGAGCTTCCTGGAAGGCAGGCTTCAAAAGACCTCTGTCTATAAGCTTCCTGCGCCCATCTGTCATGACCCTTCCACTAAAGGAATGACAAATAGAACAGTCTTCCTGTAGATGGAGAGGGCCAAGACAGTAGACACAGGAGCTATGGTTTGTCGGTGACAGACATCTTCTGCCCACACTGACACCTCTTAAATCCTGACTTAGCTTTCTCAGACATTTTGTAAGAAAAGTATTGTACACTATCACAAAACACCGACTCCTTCGAGGATTTGTCAAAATAGGTTAGTAAGTGACAGCAATAATATTGCAAGTATCAAATTTTAAGTTTAGTAGTAGGTGGTGTAGGCCCTAAGGTAAAACTAAACTATATATATATATATATATATATATATATATATATATGTATAAACTATATATAATAGGAAAAGGATGACCAGGCCACACACACACCCACACTAAATATATGCGTCAAGAATCCTAAAAATTTTCACAAAAATTTTTTAAGAAGAAAAGTTAGCTTATCTTCCCAGTTGGTCAGAGCTCTTCAGAAATGATGCGATCGGTTGCAGCGGCAAACTAGATCGGAGGTAAAGGCAGAGGGGATTGTGGGAGGTAGGTTGGTCTCGAGCTTCTTCTGGATGCAAAGCTTTGCTAAGCGGCAGACTCGGAGCCGAGGATCGGCTCCGACACCCATGTGTAAGAACAAACGGCGAGATTGAACACTCTCACATCTCCTTTTAGGAATAATTTCACTTGAAGTCTAGAAGCAAGTGGTGGTTCTAAAGGCAGACATGCAGAAGTAGCAGCAAGGTGGACCTTACAGAAGAATATGCCAACCTTGTCTGCAACAATTCACACAGATAAGACAGTACACCAGGGGGACCCCGACTTGAAATGGGCCTAGCTGTCTTTTTAGACATCAAATGGAGAACCTTTTCCACTTAGACAGATAGGATCTCCTAGTACTGGGTTTCCTAGCAGGACATTTAGCACGTCCTCATAATAAAGCAGTCTGAGGGATCAAAACTCTATCAGCCACAGGATTAGGTTCAGAGATTCCACATGGGGATGCATCAGGGATATCCCTTGTCCTGTGTGAGTAGGTCCACTCTGTGAGGTAACTTGTGGTGATTGGTCCTGGCTAAGTCATTGGTTTTCCAGGTAAATGTTAAGGGCGTGCAGGCGGCTGTGCAGGGTCCTCGAGACAAAGGCTTGAAGTCATGGTTGGGCCCTAGGTAGAATAGACAGGTTGTGGGCGTCCTTATAAGGGATGTGATGTCCACGCTACACTTTCCTTTTCTGGATGACATGAACTTGGGCAGGCATGCAGTGGCCAAGAAAATAATTTAAAAAGGCCCCAATGGGGTACTTAAATTTAATCGCAGGATCCGAAGGCAGAGACGGCAGGATGAGCTGATGTTTGACTGGCGGCGAAGTTCTGAGGAATGTACATACAGATGTCATTTTTATGGCCCATGTTCCGTACAGCCAACGTCAGACATACCATGCACCTTACAGTGACTATAGCTTTTGTATGCTGCCAAGATGTTCTGGTCACTACGTTGAGGGTAACCCAAAGGTTAAGAATACTGCAACATGAGAATAGAAGGACATCTGCTTTTATTTCCAATTTATTGATGTGTAGACTGACTTCTCTTTGGAACATGTGCCTTGGACTGTCTTTCCCAGCAAATGCTGACCCATCCTCCACAGATGGGAAGTGCCCACAGTCACTGTGGCCTGGAGTGGGGGAGGATGAATGAAAGGATGTTGTTGTAGAACTTGGAGATTCCAGCCATGACTGTGTGTTCTACAAATCTTTGTTTGTGACACTTGAAAAGACAGGTTGTTTTCTGATTGACCACTGGACCACCACAGTCCATTGAAGTACCCACACAAACAATCTGGCTAGGGGGATTAATGGAATAGATGCTGCTGTGGAGCCTAGAATGTGAAAACATTTTTTTCTGGTAGATTCTGATGGGACAAAATGTCTTCAGCTTGTTGGTAAAGCAATGTAACTCTTGCCTGGGGGAATATTGCTATCTGACATTTTGTGTCTAGAAGTGCTCCAATAAACTCTAGAAAATTAACTGGCTGTGGTACAGACTTTGTTCGGTTCACTGTTAATTATCAAATTTGTGCACAAATGGAGCAAGGAGTCTCTGGCTTGAATATGCAGATTTCTGGTAGGGGCAGTGATGAAACAATCGTTGAAATATGGGAATATCCCGAAACCGTGCAGTCACAGATGAGCTATGACCACTGCCATACACCTGGTAAACATCCAGGGGCCAAAGGAAAGAGCTTTGAATTGGAAATGACTGGCTCCCAGCTGGAAGAGAAGATACTTCCTTGAGCATCTGTCCATTTTTAAGTGGCAGTAGGCATCCTTAAACTTTTACTGAACACATCCAGTCTTCAGTAGGGGAAGAATAGACTAAACTTAGACCATCTGGAATTTCATTTGCTTCACAAACTTGTTCTAGCAGCGTAGGTCCAGAATTAGCCTTAGGCCCCCATTTTTCTTTGGCACTAAAAAGACCTTTTAGTAAATTTTGGATCCTCTGGTCTGGAAGGACCATTTGGATGACTCAATTTTTTAAAAATGTCCTTATTTCTGAAGTGGCTTCTTCCCTTTGTGAGGGTGGGATATCTGTAAGTCTTTTCAAGGGGTAGAGGAAGGGCATGAAAGGGAATGAAACAGCTTCTGGTTAATAATCCTTTGCACCCATTGATGAACATCCAGGTTGTTGGGTACAGGGATAAGCAACCTCCCCACTGCTTCCAGTGTGTGAGACAGTCAAGCAACCATTCAGGAGCACTGGAAAGGTTTCGCTGAGAAAGGACACCTGAAGCCTTGACTTTGCAGGCCACCTCTGCCCACTGGATGAAATCCATTATAAAAGTTTCTCCCTCTGGGAGGAAGTAAGGGGGGGGGGGATCAGGTGTAAATCCCTGAGATTTGTGAAACAAAATTCTCATGCCTCCCTTCTGGTTTCTGAAGAAAGTCCACTGAAGGTTGGAGAATTTGATTTCTATGGCAGATAAGGATTTGTCACCTTTTTCATTTCTTGAGATAGTCTCTAACTTTGGGACAAAAAGGGTTGATCCATCATAGGCGGCATTGACGGAAGTCTTCAGGTTTCCCCCAAAACTGCATAACCGCTTTCAGAGATGCCTTCTTATGGAAACGCCCAAGTCAAGCTGCTCTATATGCATCTTCCATAGAATTGGAGATAAGGCGCATAGAGACACTGGATAAGGACTGCAGGGTAGTCAACTGAGTATCAACAAATTTTCTTTGCTGCACAGACAAAGTCCTTGGGAAACATTTGGCAATCGCCTTGGTCAAATCCCTCTGAAAATGTGTGACATGTACCAAGTAATTAAGTGCTCTCACTGAAAAAGTGGAGGAGGCATAAACATGCTTCTCAAATCTGCCCATCACATGCAATTTCCTGTTTTGTGGATGAACAGAGGAGATCATTTCTACAAGTTCCTTCTTAGTGGCTGCAGCCACCACCATTGAATCTACCTCAGTCTCTTGCCCCAACATGTACGGTCTTTGGGAGACAACAAATTTCTCCTGTTTTGGGGGGAATGGGCACAGCTGAGTCTGACTCCTTCCATGCCTGCATAGAGACTGGGTATATGATCTCATCAGCTGGGGGGACTACCCAAGATGTATATGGGCCAGAATTAAAAGCCTCAAGGAAAACTGACTGTTGTGGAGAAGATACTTGGAAGACCAGCCCACCTCCTGTTCAAGAAGTTAGAGTATCTTCCTGAAAGAAACTTTCTCAATACGGAATCTGGGAGAGCCCTCTCCTTCATCAAAGTTGGTGTCGAGGGTAGGGATTCCTCAGGGGAATCCAAGTGCCTCCTTCTGCACTTGTGGATTGTTCAGGGGTGGACTCAGGAATTGACAGTCTCTCCTAGAAGGACTGGCTCAAAGCTTTTGGAAACTAGCTGTCCAAATGGGACAAGAAGGGTAGGCTATGGACCCTGGGAAATCCTATGTGGAGGAATTTATCTGATTCCGAGAGAGTAGTCTTCTTTCAGATTTATGAAAGCACACTCTCAAAAGCCTCAAACACCAAGCTTGGCATAGATCCTGTGAGCCTTGCTCTATAAGGCAAAATTTCTGAAGGTGGCTCAACCTTTGATGCCATGCGGCTAGTGTCCTAGACTGATGTCAGACCTGAACCATCAAGTGCAGAGGGTCCTAGAGAGAGGAATGGATCTGAAGACCTCGGGTCTGATCCTACCATTTCAGAATCAATGGTTTGGCTCAGAGAATCAGGTGGGTCCAACAGGGTCAGAGCTGATCTCAGAGAACTCACTAGAGTCAAGGATGTGTGGACTCAGTTCTGATGCATACCTGGGCTCGGTGGAAGTCAGATTGGAGAAGGAGCCACTAAAGAATGAGGGGAAGAAGTGACTCCTCTGGTTCAGACAACAGACGGAGCCAAGAGGACCTCCAACTTGATCTGTGTCTCAAGAAATCTCATCTTGTCCATGTCAGCGTCAAGTGAGACTCCTGGTAGATTTAGCTGAACTAAGGGAAAAGGTAGAGGAGGGTGGTCTGGAACGTTTATGTGGTCTATCCTGCAAAATTGGACATTAAAGCCTGGATGAGATAGGGTTGTCTGGAGAAAACCTAGGAGGGGTATGGGATCCTATGACTATAGGATCTAAAAAGTGCAGTGGTTCCAAAGGTCAGTATATTTTAGGTGCCGGAGCTGACAAGGGTGTCTCATCTAGTGCCTTTTTCTTGGAAATTTTATATTCTTCTTTGTCTGACTCTTTCAGTTTCTCTTTAGATTTCTCAGATACCCATTTGGCAGAAAAAGAAGAGGAAAAAGCAGCAACATACTTCCAAAACTCAGAAGTTGTTTTATCTTCAGTTGAAGGCTGAAGGAGCCGTTTCAAAATAGGCTTATTCTTCCTTTCAATAATGGCCCATTGGTCAAAAGACTCGCAAATGGAGCAAGAGGAGTCCTGGTGAGATGAACTCAAACAATAAATGCACTTATTGTGCGCATCCAAGTTTGGAAGATTGTGTGAACAAACTATACATTTTTAAAACCTGAAGGCTTTTCTGACATCCTTCTGAAGAGAGGAAAAAATCAAAATCACGGAAAAAAACTTTTTTAAAAGTAAATATGCAAAGTATTCAAAAACTAAAGTACAATGAGTTCTCTTTTTTTATGTAGATATACAGTCCCGTGCCATAGGCAAGTGACAAGAAAGAGAAAGGAAAAGGAAAAAAATGAGGGGAAGAGAATAATATGCACAAAGTGCTAGAAAAAGAACAGAATTGATGTTAAAACAAAAATTGCTTATTTTTAAACTCATTTTATAATATCTGACTGACCATCCAAAGATCTGTTGATTGCTTATTGCAATAAATTACATCTGAGGTAGTTTCTCTTCATACAGGGTTTACTGTTAAGTGGAGGAGCCTGAGCACCAGATCAAAAGCTTAGAAGTGGCTGAAATCGGACCAGAGACCCATATGTGAAGGAACCGATGGAAAAGACAACATAAGATCTGTGGTTACTGACTGCCATACAGGAAGGCTTAGAGAAAGATTCCATGACTTCCAAAGGAAGGCCAGGGTGGGGATCTTTTGGGAGGTGGATCCCTGGGAACTACCAGATTTCTTTTTGAGGACACCCTGACATTTCTTTTTGAATTGTTGTTTCCCAGATTTCTGCTAATCAGGTTTGAAAGATTTACAAAAAGGGCTGTATTACAAGGATATTTAATTTAGAATTTGGGAACCAGAGATACAAATACCACCCTGCTTAACTTTTTCTCTATTTTCAAACTATTTAAGAACTTCTTCAGAAGAGTTGCGAAATAATAAGTCTTTATACAGATGGACACTTTACAGTTAAATGTTCACATTTTCTTGAAAGGTCTGAAGACTATTTTAAGCACATCATCTTGTAACTGTCCCAGTTAAAAACTTCTGGCAGAGTCAGCAGAGATATTTTTGTAAGGGTACTTGTGTTATTATGGGACCCTATAAAGCCTGTCCGGCTTTTTAAGGGCTCGAGGCTGAGACTCTGAGGACATAAGCAGCCAAGAATGCATCTTCCAAAGCTCTAAAGACTAGAGGTATAGCAAGAGACTTAAGGGTGCACATAAATCAGTAATTTGCAGTGCCTTTTCTGGAGTTACAAACTTCTTTATCTTTCCATTTGAAAAGATTCATCTTTGTTACTGCATCAGCAAAGGAGATTTCCTTATTAGTAGAGTTAGATGATAAAAGTATCTTCTGCTTTAGATTCAAACATAATGGGGGAAGGAATCTGAGAAGTATAATCAAGCCCTTCACTGTCTGAATCAGAATAATCCTCTTCCTCAGGAGGAGGATGAACTAGTTTTAGGAATAGAAGTAGGTAAAGAGGATTGAAAGGACTGAATGGCTTTAAACAGCCATCGAGTAAAATTATACCAATCCTCTTTGCTCCATTTCTTAGAAAGGGTAGGAGAAGGGGATATATGCTTGGTTTTCTGAGTATGCTTCTTGGGAGCATTCAGATGTATAGTCTTTGGGGAGTTAAAGCCATGGGTTTGACCTCAATGGGCAAGCTTCAGACATCTTCACTCACAGGAACCTGGTGGATACCTCCCTTGCCCTCAGATAAAATAACTTTTTGGTTCTCACTTCCCAGTTTATTCAGCCAGATACACTGTCTGGTTAGACATGCAAGGGTCCATTGTAATAATTGCCTCCAAAGGGGTTGTGTTAGAGGGCCCAAAAGAAGCAGACTGACAGTATGGGGATTGCAAATGTGCCTCAATGGTGTCCTCAACTAGTAACTGTACAAGAGAGGTGGACATTTTATTATAGTTAACCTCTTTGACCAAATTTTTCTTTCTTTATCTGAGGGGGAATGTCCAGTACTGAAGAAATCATCATCTCCACTAGTGCCAATTTCTGAAGATGTCTATTCTCAAGGAAGGTATAGAGAGATTTTTTAATATACTCCTAATGGTCTTCAGGATAAATGACTGGCAAATCAAAACCAACCTAATGTGTTCTGCACCCAAATGAAACACAGCTAGAATATGAATCCTTATATAGAATTATCACATATGCTACTACGCTTCATACTAATGCCATTCCAGTTCAGCATTCTGGACCCTCTTTTACTAATTCAGAGCAACTGCAATAAAAATGACTCATTATACATTTGGTGACTTCTAATAAGCTGTCCATGAAGTCTACCAAAACATATTACATGTTACATGGAGCCAGCAAAAAAGACAAAGCAACCAATTCTATTAATATAGCTGACCCACTTAAACATGAAAATATTCAAAATTATAAATATTTAGGACACTGGTTTGATCCTGCTCCTCTCACTTAAGGGCCACACTAAATGGTTGATAAGATTACAACCAAAAGCCTGCTACTCTTATTTTGAACTTTATAGCTAAGGAGTAAAAAAAGTTAGAAACATACTACTTCCTCACCTTGAATAAGGTCTACCAGTCATTGCTATAAACCTCACTCAGATCAGAATTCTTATCTTACTATTTTACATAAAGTGCCACTAATAGAATCTACAGGTTTATAATTGTATCCCAACAGCACATATATTACTTCATCAGCAATCATCTTTAAAATTCTTAGTGATACTGCTGCTGAAGTACAAATGAAACAAAGGCCTTACCATACGATCTTCATACAAGCTAAAACTGTTCTAACACAATTAAAGATCCCAACTTCTGTTTGCCATTGTAAAAAAAGAAGGTTTTAAGAAGATTATAAAAAATTTTAAGACCAACTATTCTGCTTCTTTGGAGATAATGGGCAAAACCAAATCAATGCCAATCACCATCACACTTCGTCAAACAGTCTCTGAAATCCTAATAATTGAAACAGTTTATTTTTTATGCACAAAGTAGTTGTTTTTAAAACCTTTGCACTTAATGCTCTTCCTAATAAAATATATATTCTCATTGTAAACACTGTATTCTGCTAAACATGACGCATACTCAAAATACTATTTCTATGCAGAGAGAGTACAGTGGAATACAAGGATAAAGCTCTGACTTTGGCCCAGGTAACGCAGGTTTGATTAGCAGCTTAGGAACCTGAGACACTGACAGGGAAGAATGGCACACCCATCCATGGGTGGAGGACAAACTCCTGGACACAAATGTCTCAACCCTGGTAAAAGCAGAGGACAAGGGAAGGGGGGGGGTGCTGGCTATAACAGGGAAGGGTAGAGGACACTGGCTGAGTAATTGCAATGGTAAGACAATACACTAGCACATCCCTATTATGCACCCACCTATCAGACGTAACAGACAAGCTTGCAGGGAAAGTAAGGCATAAGGAGAAAATCGCCCATGGCAGTATGAGTAACAGGACATAGTCCTGAGAAATTTCAATGTCCTCGTCAGCCTCAATCCTAACTGGAGTGAGTCCAAGAGATGTTAGGACTGGTAGGTAGACCCAAAGAATGAGGAGAGGCACTGGGAACAGCATGGGAGAAAAAAACAAATGCAACTATTTGGTCTACCTGCAAATAGTAAGCATATAACACCTGAAGACACTGTAAATATTCTACCTAGAAATATCCCACTGCAAGTACTAGTAAAAAAAAAAAAAAAAAGTTCTACATTTACCATAACACTGGAGCATGTCAATCCTTGTCAACAATCAGGAATAAAGATGCCATTTTTTAGTCTACTCAGCATACAAAACTTTACCAGGAAACTGAGCCATCCACCTTTACCTGCCAACAAGTTTCTTTTTCCGATCTGTTAAACCACACTAAGGTTAATCAGGAAAAAACACTACATCCTACCCAGTTCCTCTACACCATACCTGCTGCTGAGGCAGATGGACAGAAAGCAGACATGTTGATAAGGATGGACCTGCTCATCCAACTCTAATGTTAATGATTAGCAAATAACTTTTGTATCCGAGATAAAAAACAGGTCTGTCCTCTTCAATAATCAGGGCAAAGTCCCATACTTACCCGCCTCGGTGGTCTTCCTCATGGGAATATGCATCTAAGTGTTAGAAGACAAATATCTAGAGATCACATCCAGCTTGCAGTGGCTCATGAAAGTATTCAGTGAAGCCCAATCATCATCCAAGGATGAAATGGAAAGACTTACTATATTTTTGTAGCAGAATTTAATACAATCATTCAACCATCTGAAAAAGGAGATTTTAGAAACACTGAAAATAAACTGTACATCTTATCTAATAATTTCTGTTCTGCCTAAACAGAATCCAAATTGCCTGTGCACATTCATACAATGAAGCAAGTAGTTGCCCCATTAAGAGTAATTTGGTAAGGCGCCAGCCAGGTGTATGGACTAGATAAAATTTATCTCGGTGACCATCTTGGTCATAAAAAATGGATTATGATGCAAGATCAAGAAAAAAAAGACTGACATATAAACCTTGTAGCTCAGAAATTACTCTTGCATGTTTTTTGATAACTTCAGAGCACAACAACTTTTAACAAAACGACTCGGGCAACAGAAAGTAGAAAGGGTTATTGCCATGCTCAGGGAGCCTATAACAAGAAAGATAATAGATCCCCGTAGAGGTACTTGAAATATTTTGGAAATTTTATGGATATCTGTATAAAGCAGAGAAATATGGAAGTCAAGAAAAGGTACAAATGGAAATGTTTATGGAAGAACTGATTATGCCAAGGTTAGAGGTAGATGAGGCTCAATTACTAACAGGATACAAAGAGAGGTGATAAAAATGGTGTTGTATAATCAATCTACAAGAAAGTCTCCAGGAAAAGATGGCATTCCTGTGGAAGTCTGGAAGCTAGGAGGGAAAAAACCTGATAAAAGATCTGGAAGGTTTTAACAGTACCATAAGAGGAGGAGAAGCACCAACATTCTAAAAGAAAGTGGTAGTGGCTGTAATACCTAAAGAGGGTAAAGACCCATCACATCTAGCTTCATATAGGCCCATTTCAATTCTAAACTACGATTATAAAGGGTTTAACTCTATAATGGCTAAAACAATGCCAAAATTGATAGAAATGGATCAATGTAATTTTGTGAAGGGGAGGCAAACATATGACATTAACAGAACAATGATGATCCAGACGGAAGCAAAATGCAAGAAAATACCACAGTTGTTGGTGGGTCTTGATGCAGAGAAAGCATTTGACAGAGTAAGCTGGAATTTTATGAGCACGGCAATGGAAGCATTTGTATTTCCTGACAAAATTATAAGGCTGGAGCATATAAAAGGGATTGGAGTCAAAAATTCAAGTGGGTGAGTTCCTCTCTGATAATTTCTGTTTGAGCAGAGGAACCAGGCAGGGATGCCCTCTTCCCCCTTTGCTATTTGTGTTGTACTTAGAGCTATTGGTAAAGAAAATAAGGACCTCAGAAATTCAAGGACATAACTGGTATGGTAGTCAAGGAAAGCTGACCTTACTTGCAGATATTATTTTATGTCTGATAAAACCAGAAAAGAAAATTTCAGTGATGTGGAACATTTAGACAGTTTCAAGTCTTTTTGGGATACAGAATTAATGATGTTAAAACAAAGGCAACAGCTGAAAACTACTTACCCACACACAAATTGGTTCAGCAATATTAAGAAGTTATGTACTCACCATAACGTTCCATCTGAGTAGGTGGCTTCATTTGTCTGCAACCTGTGGGTCTTGGATCCGATATTGGATCCGAGCCGGCAACTTGTAGCATAGCTATGGATCCGAGCTCCTAGCTCCTCCCTTCAACCATAATCCCCTGCCAACCTCCTATGACCTCAGATCAAGTTTGCCCCTCTATGGATACCTGAAAAGGTGTTCCAATAAGCATAATAGCTAGAACAATATAACAGGACCAAGTTCTGAAGGCCAGGGGGAAGGAGGGGGGGATGGTTGCAGACAAATGAAGCCACCTACTCAGATGGAACGTTATGGTGAGTACATAACTTCTTAATCTGGAGTAGGGACTTCATTTGTCAGCAACCTGTGGGACAGAGTCCCCAGCTACCTGAATCTTGGGCGGCCATCATGGAAGGATGTTCCGGAGCACTGCGGAGCCAAAGGATGCTCTCCCTCTAGAAATTACGTCCAGTTTGTAGTGGTTAATAAAGGTATGAGATGAGGCCCAAGTAGCTGCCGAACAAATATCGTCCAATGGCATTCTAGATTTAAAAGCAGCAGAAGTAGAGATGGAGCGAGTGGAATGTGCACGTACTCCCTCAGGTGCGGGCCTCCCGGAAGCTTGGTAGGCCAGAAGAATACATTGAGAGATCCAACATGACAAGGTGACCATTGAAACGGCTTTACGTAAATTGAATTTAGCAAAGGAGACAAACAGCTGATCAGATTGTCTGTGACCAGCTGTCCTATGAATATAAAAACGCAGCTGCCTGTGTACATCTAATGAATGCAGCTTGTACTCTCCTTTATTTTGATACTTAGGGAAGAAAACCGGTAAGTTGATGGACTGATTGATATTTATTTCCGATGCCACCTTGGGAAGAAAGGAGGGATTGGTCCTGAGGTACACTCTGTCCGGATGGAAGACCAAGTAAGGAGGCTTTACGGAGAGGGCTTGGAGTTCCGAAACTCTCTTGGCTGAAGAGATGGCTACCAGGAATGCTGTTTTCCAGGACAAATATTTGAGATCGACCGATGCGGCTGGTTCAAAGGGAGAAGCGATCAAGGCTTGAAGGACTAAAGAAAGATCCCAAGGGGGTACGGCTTCTTTGACAGGGGGCCAGAATACAAAGGTGCCCTTGAGAAAAGTTTTGCACAGTTTAGCTGACATCAAAGGACCTGTCTTATGACCCACATGGTAATGGGAGATGGCTGCCAACTGTACCTTGACTGTCGAACAACTAGCTCCTTGCTGAAAGAGTCCAGTTAGAAAATCCAGTACGGACGGTAGAGGGGCAGTGAAGGGATCCAGATTATGATGTTCCGCCCAGACGGAAAAGCGTCTCCATTTACTGTGGTATATTTTCCTGGTGGAAGGCTTATGTGCTGCCACCAGGATGGCTTTGACTGGTGAAGAGATACCGGGAGTCCTGACTAAGAGTGGAACTGGAGCAACCAAGCTGTCAGCTTCAGGTTGACCAGATTTGGGGTCTGTAAGTCCGATGGATGGGAGATTAGATCCGGAGTGGGATCCAGAATCCAAGGAGGATTCACTAGATGAGACCACAGGTAAGGGAACCAAGTTTGCAGAGGCCAGAATGGGGCAATGAGGATCATTCTGCTCCCCAACCGTGAGGCTTTCTGTAAGAGCTTTAGCATAGGGGTAGAGGAGGGTATGCATAGAGTAGACCGGGCGGCCAAGCATGCACCAGAGCGTCTCTCGGGGCTTCCCCTGGTGGGGGAATTAGAGCAAAGAAGCTGTCGCATTTCTATTTAAGGGAGAGGCAAAGAGATCACAGCAGGGTTGTCCCCATTTTGCGAATATCTACTTCGCTACTAGTGGGTTGAGAGACCACTTGTAGGGGGAAAGAATGGTGTGGCTGAGTTTGTCCTCCAGAATGTTGGACCGCCCCGGAATGTGCGTTGCGATCAGAAAGCGGTTGGTGGAAATCACCCATTCCCACACTCTCATGGCTTATCGGCATAAGGGGTAGGATCTGGTTCCCCCCTGTTTGTTGATGTACCAAGCAACAGACATGTTGTCTGACTGAATTGCAATCGTTCCTACAGGGAAGAGATTCTGAATTGCCTGCAACGCCAACAGCACCGCTCTCATCTCCAGAATGTTGATATGCAAGGTGGTCTCTGTATCGTTCCACGTGCCTTGGACTGTCCTGCCCGTGTAATGCCCCCCCACCCGAGGCGAGAGGCGTCCGTGGTCACCGTGGCAACAGGGGGAGGAGTGCGGAGGGGTTGGCCTATATGGAGGTCCGGTGATTGAAGCCACCATAACAGGGCCCTCCTGCAAACCTTGCTGATAGAGATAGGGTGGCAGAGAGGAAGAGATTGGAAGCACCATTGCACTTGGAGGGTCCACTGCAGTATCCTCATATTTAGGCGAGCACATGGAAGAAGCGTTATTGCAGCCGCCATGGAGCCCAGCGCCCTCAGGACCAATTCCGCCGGTGGAGCTTCCGATTGTAGGATGGCCCACACATGTAATTTCAGATTCTGTAGTTGCTCCGAAGTCAGGAAGACTCGTAGATCCCTGGTATCTAATCTGGCCCCTATAAACTCTATTACTTGTGTCGGAGCAAGGGAAGATTTGTCCGCATTGATTGTGATGCCTAGCCGGGGGGCTAGGCAGAGAAAGTAATCTCTGGCTGAGCACAGTAGATGCCTTGTTGGGGCGGTTAGAAGCCAGTCATCCAGGTACGGAAAGACCTGCATTCCCTGGAGTCTCAGGTAGGCCGCTATCACTGCTAAAACTTTGGTGAACACCCTGGGGGCTGTGGTGAGGCCAAAGGGAAGGACCCTGAACTGATAATGACTGGCTCCCAGCCAGAAGCGGAGAAACCTCCTGGATCATCTGTCCATTAGGATATGGTAGTACGCATCCTTGAGGTCTATAGAGCACATCCAATCGCTCTCCCGTAAGAGGGGGTGAACGGATTGAAGAGTGACCATTCGGAATTTTTCTTTGGTTACCGACAGGTTCAAGAGGGAAAGATCTAGAATTGGTCTCAAGTCCCCCATCCTTTTTGGCACCAGAAAGAACCTGGAGTAAAACTCTAATCCGAGCTGGTCTTGGGGGACGGGTTGGATGGCTCTTTTTTCTAACAGCCGCTGGATTTCTGCGGCTGCAGCCTCCCTCTGATCGGGTGGAACATCGGGGAGGCTCCTGAGTTTGGGGACATGATGCATTGGAATTTTGTAGCCTCTGGATATGATACGAAGCACCCAGCAGTCTGATGTGATGGACTCCCATGCCGCCAGATGCCTCGAGAAACGCCCCCCTGACTGCTTCCAGAGCAAGCAGTCGGGCAACCCATCAGGGCTGTTGCGTAGGCCGGTCAGAGAAGGATTCTCGGGACCCAAAGTTCTTCGGGGCCCCTCTGCCCCTAGGGCGGCATCCTCCCTGTCCTCCTCTGCCATGGAAAGACTGGTTGTCCGGAGCAGGTTGGGAATGTTGCGATTTCCGGAACCACATCTTCTTCTGTCCCTTTTGGTTCTTCGAGAAGGACCTCTGGGGAGCAGAGAAGCGGACTCCGACGTTAGACAACGTCTTCCCATCCTTCTCGCTCTGGACCAGTGTTTCACGAACGGTCTTGCCAAACAAGGCAGAACCATCTAAAGGGGCGTTCGCAAAGGACGCCTTAAAGGGCTCCGCGAAGTCACAATGCTGGAGCCAGGCCTGATGTCTCATGACTATGCCTGCTCCGCTAGCTCTAGCGGCTCCCTCAGTAACGTGGGACAAAAGCCGCATAGAGGTATTGGAGATGGACCTTAGAGTGGCCATTCGAGTGGAGTACAACTGCTTGTCCTCCGCCAACATGGACTCTGGGGGGGAAGCGGAGTATTCTTTGATAAGATCCCGCTGCATCCTGATGACATGTGCCATGTAGTTCAGAGACCTTACAGAGAAGGTCGCTGAACTAAAAACCCGCTTCCCAAGGCGATCCATCGAGCGGGACTCCTTGCT
The DNA here is from genome assembly GCF_019279795.1 of Protopterus annectens. Lineage (NCBI taxonomy): Eukaryota > Metazoa > Chordata > Ceratodontiformes > Protopteridae > Protopterus > Protopterus annectens. Next base: position 388,078,448 of record NC_056738.1, on the reverse strand, counting down.
CGGTGGATGGACCGAGGGGCTCTCCTGAGCTAGTTCCCTCTTCGTGGCTGCCGCCGTCAACATGGCATCTACGGGGGGACCCTTGCTCCAGTGGGACCGGTCTGCGGGGGGGCTCAGTATCCTGTCCGGGCATTTAGGGAGTGGCTCCACAGTGTCCGGCTCCTTCCACGCCCTGGTGGTAATAAGGTCCACCAGGGGTTGGCCGGAGGGGACACCCAAGTGGTAGACGGGCTTGCTTCGAATGCCTCCAGGAACACAGACTCGTCAGAGGAAGCCTTGGAGGCAGACCACCCACCTCTGATCCTAAGCATTTCCATGATGTCTCCAGAGGAGACATCCTCCAGGGGTGACCTTGGGGAGCCTTCCCCTTCATCCAAGTCCGTGTCCTCTGTTAAGGACTCGGGGGAGTCCACGTGCCTCCTCTTACACTTGTGCTTGCGAGGCACTTCCTCGGGGGGGGGGGGCTGTCCGAGGAAGTCTCGCCAGCAATATCTTGTTCCAATGGAACAACCTGGGACATCGAAGCAGGCTGTCCCTGTGGCCGGGTGATGGAAGCCTGACCCAGCAGAGGGAGTGTAGGGTGGAGCCGAGGCAAGGGCCTGGGGCCTGGACGCTCTCGACAGAGCCCTCTCCACTGCATCGAAGGCCGAGGGGGAGCCGCTCTCCCTGGGCTCCGAAAGTCGACTCCCACTCGGATCCGATGAAGGGATCGGAACCGGCGCCGAGACCGTTGGATCCGAGGGGCCAGTGTGCTCCGACCTGGACGGAGCCGAAGGCACACAAACCCTCTGATCTGAAGCTCAGCCCACAGCTCCGAGAGGTCGGATCTGACGATGGAACCGACAAACTCGAGGGCAGGGTCGGATCCGAAGTACCCAGTACTGTCGGCGCCGACCCATCCCCGGCTCCGATGCTGCCCGGCTCAGAACACTCCGAACCCGGGAAGCGGGTCGGAGAGGGAGCAATCGGAGCAAAGAAAGGGGTAGAGCTCCCCCCGAAGGGGGGGAGGCAAGAGCACTCCCATATGCAGCTGGGCCCTGGATGAACCCTCGCATCATCCGGTCCAAGTCTGCATGTGACAGGCTGTATGTAGATCTCGAAGAGGCCACCGAGGCAGGCCTGGAGTGCCGCCTCGATGACCTTGATGGAGATCCGGTCTCCTCCTCCTCGGCTCCCGGGGAGAAGCAAGGAGATCGGAGCAGTGGAGGAGGAGACCTGGAAGCCGTGGAGGGAGAAGCCCGCTTAGCCGGGGGGGCCGAAGCGGAGGCCTCGGCCCGCCGCTTGTGGTGCTTCTCCCTCCGTTTCTCCCTCTTGGCCTCCCTGTCCTCCAGCACTTTAGTGGGAGTTTGAATCCCGGCCGGGGGAAGGGGGGCAGGAGTGGCTACCACCACAGGCTGAGGAGGTGCCACGGGAGGAGCGGAGGCCGAAGCCGAATCCGGAGGCAAAAGACCCGCAAGGACAAGCTTCGACCTCCGCTCTTTCAGTGCCCTGGGATTGAACGCTACACAAATTGTACATCCTGAAGAGAGGTGTTCAACCCCAAGGCACCGAACACACAGAGTGTGGCCATCAGCCGGAGATAGCTTATGGCCACATTTGGTGCATTTAGAAAAAATGGGTTTTGGGGCCTCTGCCATACCCAAAACTAAAGTACGCTACACAAGCACACAGGCCCCAAACACAAACACACAGGCACACTCTAACGACCAGCAAGGGGAGGGTGGAAACCAAAAAAAATTAAACTAGGCAGGAACCTAACCACTCACACAAATTACAAATACAACTTTAACAAGAAAAATTGAAAAAAATTCACTTATCTGTCGATAAGACGCTAGGAGCTCTAAAATCTAGCTACACACTCAAGCGCGACAAACTAGATCTGAGGTCATAGGAGGTTGGCAGGGGATTATGGGTGAGGGGAGGAGCTAGGAGCTCGGATCCATAGCTATGCTACAAGTTGCCGGCTCGGATCCGATATCGGATCCAAGACCCACAGGTTGCTGACAAATGAAGTCCCTACTCCAGATCTATATTTATGGGGAAAGGATAAAATGAAGCATTTACAAGTATGGATTAAAACAATTCTGTTGTGGTAGTTAAGGATATGTGGGAAGAGACTAAACAAAAGATAATATAAAAAATGAGAAACTGGAAGCTTTTGTTTTATGGATATGGACAGCAAGATACAAGCAGTTAAAATGATTTTAGTCCCTTTAGTTTTATACACAAATCAGGCATATTTTTATCAACCAGAGGAGAAGTTGTAGATAGCAATTAATTAAGAGCTGAAGGAAGGATTTTACCTGGGAGTTCAAGATGGCAAGAGTCGAGCGAGATAAGCGGATTCTTCCAAAAGCACAAGATAGTTTGGGATTACCTGATATGAAGGGGTATTTCAGAGCCTTACAATTATGTCTCCTATACATAGCACAAGCAGAAAGCTATAATTCAAAGTGGAAAGGGATGATGATGTACAGTGGGATACAAAAAAGAGACACTGGGATTTTGTATGCAGATCCATAAGGAGAATAACAATAACAATATAGAATATTATATTCATTATGTGGTATTAAGTATTCTAAGAACTAAGCTAATACAGGAAAGGAGAAAGGAAATTCTGCTGATAGGGGTGACTGCAATTAGGGAAACAGAAAACAGGCAAGAGGGGGCTGGAATTTATTGGAAAAAAATGGCAAAGGAACCAAGGTATTGGCAGCAAAAAATTAGAGAGGGAAAGGTAATATAATGGGGACAGGCCAATGGCTTATTTTCTGCTGCAGGCCTTCCCTATCCATGATTGATATCAGAGTATAGGCAAAAAGAAAGAAATAGGGGGATCCTAAGTGAAATTATCAGCACTGGTAGAGTTTTTAGTAGAATCCAGAACAGAAGCTGCTGTTTAAAAAAAAGGGATAATTAACAGAGCATACAACATATCACATGATAACTATAAGACTCAAACAGAGGAGGTTAGAAAGGATTGGGAAGAGAGACTGGATAAGCAATTCCCAAAGAAACAATGGGGAGATACATGCATGTCTCCCAAATATGCAACAAAGTCTAGAAGATTTAGGATCTTTGCTTGGAAGTGTTTACATAGGTATTGCTATACTCCAGGTAGACTCCAAATAATTTTTCCTACAGTAGACAGCAAATGCTGCAGGTGTATTGGTGAAGAAACAGGTAATTGGGGACATATTTTCTGGGAGTATGAGTTGGCAGACTAAAAATTCCCTGCAGACTATTCTATCAGAAATATTGGGTGATTAAATTTGTACAACTAAGGAATTCTTTTGAGGTATGATACAGAATCAGAAATGCCTAGACATAGTAAGGTCTTGCTGAGTCTAATTATGGTGGTTGCCAAAAAAGCAATTACTAGAAAATGGAAATCAAAGTGTAAACCACCTTTAATAGAAGTGAACACAGTAACAGAGATAAAAACAACTGGAAATGGGATCTTTAGAAGGAGCAAATTGCATAGAAAAAATGGAATCTTGGGAAGAATACATGCACAATAATGTTTTTTGGAGGAGGAATGAAGTTTAAATGACTGGATAGACAAGTGATGTATAATGTTTGCCACTAAAATATGTCCGTATGGTTTGTTTTCATTTATAAAAATGTATGATTGCCTATGTCAAGTGATCATTTAATAAAGATGTTTTATGCTAAAAAAATGCTACCAGAAATAGAGCTTTCTAAGACACATTTCAATTGCACTTCAGCAGCTGCCTCAAATGGGAGACAGTTTCTCCAATACAAAAACAAGTAGGAACAGGATTTTTGATATCACAGATGAGAAAGCTTCCTCTGAGAAAAGCTTTGCACAGAGTCAAGGCAGTCTGGTTTAAAAAGTTAGCCCCTTGATGAAAAATCAGAAATTGCTTCTAGGTACACATAAATAAAAGGATACTTTAACCAAGTATTAAAAATCTGTGACAAGTGGTCTAACATGTTTGGTACTGAACAGTGAAGGAATACAACTCTTCATCAGTGGCCAAAGCAGAAAAAAAAATCATCCACTTATTTTTGTGCATCTTTCTGGTACTGGGCTTCTGGAAAGAAGTAAGGATCTCAACCATCTTATCCACATAAGAAAGGTTCCTGGTAGTCAATGAAACTGGAGTAATGCTGTGGTAAGATGGAGTGGATGGTCTGCAAAAAATTTGCCCGAAGTGTGGCCCAGGAAGGTTCTAAACTTGCCAAGGTCAATATGGGGCTAACAGAATGACAATGGACTTGATCAGAGTGGCTTCCCAAATGACTTCTGGTACCAGATGAAAGGGAATAAAAATGAAAAAAAGTTATGGGGCCACTTCTGGGTTAAGTGCATCCCTGGAATGTTCCCTGAAGGTATAAAGGAGCAAGTAGTTGCTGTACTTTTCTTTGTTAGTGGATACAAGCAGGTAATTTATCAAGGAATCCCCCAGCATGAGGAGATCTTCAGCACTAAACTGAGATGGTTAGATATGGAACTGGTTTCCTCCAGGAAATTACTGACTATCAAAAACTTGTTCCTGGAGATAACCCATACTCTCACCACATCTTAACAGAGGGGACGGCAGTGAGTTCCTCCCTGCTTGTTCATGTATCAAAGCAGGGTGACAACTATGACTATATGTGCTAAAGGGTCCAGTTTGCTCCGCTAAAGATAGCCTGCAACTCTCATTCCAAGGCTATTGCATACTAAAGCCTTTGCTGTCCACCCATTACCATTTTTTGGCAGTGCCCATTTGGCCAGTCAGATATCACAAGCATATCACATTAAGTTGGCTCTACTCACTGCTAGAAGTCTAACCAATAAATTGTCAGATCTTGAGGTGATACTGCATTTGGAAAGCATCCATGGCTGAGTAACTACTAAATACTTTGGTTTTGCCTTTTTCATGCCCTCACACCCAATGGCAAATGTGGTGGAATCTACAAATGTTTCAAGGAACACAGTAACTCAGTGCAGATCCCTGTGGACCCACAAATTAACTACTTGCACTACAGATCACTCCAGATATGATTATTATTGATTAGTGGCTTTTTACAGAATAAGTTGTTTTGCCCCCTGATGACCACATAGGATTCACCAGTGTTCTAAATGATCTCCCTATTAGAAAAACTCAATTCTGCGTTACTAACTACCCTTAAATAAAGTAGGCAATCTGCAACTCCAATGTAGGATATGTCCAAAAATTCCTCTACTTACAAAAACTCCTCTGAGCAATTGATAAGGAATCTACTACAGGACACAGCATTCTTGACCCAGTTCCTACAAATATGGGTGCCTCTTGTACTACTCTTTTGGTATCTTGTGACCTTCTCCTTTAAAATCTCAAAAAACTCTACAGCATGCCCTACTGAATTTAAAAGACTACAAACATGCCAACCTTAACCTACTACATGATGAAATATCAAAGATCACTTTTGACTGCACCTCCTCGGAACTTGATGCTTCACTAAGAAATTTTATACCCATTTAGAAAATGCATATATTTAGCAGTTCCTACTAGAACAAAGTATAATAGGAAATTCAAAAATCCACTAACATGGAGGTTTACCACCAGAAATACACTATAAAATAAAGGAAACTTTCTAAATGATACGACATACCCAAAACCCTCATCTTAAGGAAGATATCAAAAGCATTACAAAAGAAAAACTATCAGGTCCACTAAAGTAGCATATGAACCTAGGCTGGTTTCTGACACCAAAGACCATTTCAAATCCTTCTTTAGCTATGTTAGAAAATTAAGAAACATCAGTCTGTATTGCTCTGAACGTACTGAAAAATAATGACTCCTATTCTGACTCAACAGATACGGTCAATATCCTTGCAAACAAAATCAGAGCCAGCTTCAATGCTGGGACTTCAATCCAAAGATCTGAAATACCAGAGTCCCCCTAATTCCCCAATTACTTCAAAAGATTTACTGAAAGTGCTACCTCTTCTATGGGACCTGACAATATACCCTGTTGCGTAATTAATAGTGTTAAACAAGCCCTTGCAGACACATTGTTTAAACTGTTTAACCAAAGATTAGCTACTGTTTTTACCCTGAGTGCCACACTCCAGTGCTGATGCCTCTCCACAAAGGTGGCCCTACAACTGACCCAGGTAATTAATGACCAATTAGCCTCAGCTGCAAAGCCATGAAATACATTACAACTGACCTCATAAACTATAATAATCAAGAATCTTATTAGACTTGACCCCCAAGGCATTGGCTTTTTGAAGATTGTGTCCAGTCTACTGAATCTGGTAAACTTCTTCAAAAGGTTTATGGAGTCTGTAGCAGATGGTTATCCAGTACACACTGCATATCTTGACCTATCCAGGACCTTCATCACCAGTCCCCATTATGGCATTATACAGAAGCTATCTAATTTAAAATCTGAACAAGGTGTTGTAAGATGGAAAGCAAACTGGTTAAAACACATAACCCATACAGTGCAAGTTACAGGTCTCTTGTCAGAAAGTATGGAAATGACCAACAATGTCCTTTTGGTGTTGGTAACTCTCCTTTTTGGTATCTACTTTTCAAATTTCCAAGTAGACAGACAAAATCTCTGGCTAAGAAAGGCTGAAAACATCTACATACAGAGGACTGTTAAATTATACCCCACACACCCAAATCCTCCAGAATGAACATTCCCAAGTAAACTCATGGTGTATTAAAAATAGGCCCAAAAGTGTAGTATCATCAGATCTTGGTAAACAACCACTCGCGCTGTCATTCTGTACAGACAAGATGACACTACAAAACAAATGTTAAGTTTGAGATCTAGGAATTTAGGTCAACAACTTCCTCTCCATTAACCATCATGTGACAATGGCCGTCAGGAAATCCTTTTACTTAGCACAGCTATCTGCCAAAGGAACATCATTATGGTCTAAAGAAGTAATCAATCCCTTATACTCATCATTGATTGGACCAATTACAGAGTACAATGCCATATTCAGGATATGTATACTGAAGCATTTCAATCAGTAAGTCAGACCCCAAAAGTTACCAAATTCAAGGATCACAGGGTTAAAATCCCTGTTGTATCAAAACTGGAAGCTCTATCTCTTTATTCAGTGTCTTAAAGACTTTTGAGAGGAAATATTTGTTTCCTTTACCATGCTATTAGAGACTCCATAGTCCTGGACATCCTGCATCTCCACAAGCTCAATGACTCCATCAATATTAGAGGCTGAGACCTAAATTTTCAACAAAAGATAAAACATGGTGCAGAGACAATATTGTAACCCAGTGCCTCCCAAGTCTCTGGAATCAAATTCTCCTGCATGCTAAGTAGTGAAGCTCAATATATTGCTTTAAACATCACCTAAATGTTTGGATGGGCACCCACAAACTTACTCTGGGAAAGACTGATATGGCCTAACTAGAGAAAGGAGATGTAGCCCAAGGAGGTGTACTGGCAAGGTGTAAATGGTTATGAGACTCAGTAGCCTTGGAATACTTATAAATCTAGGACTATGTAACAGCAGCTGATAACTGGAAGTCTGTGGCTTTTCCAGGGTGGTGGCAGTACTACCACGCCAGGAAAAAGGATGTGGGAACTTGAAGAAATCTGTCAGTCTTCCCTAGGAAGTGTGTGTGTGTGTGTGTGTGTGTGTGTGTGTGTGTGTGTGTGTGTACACAGTTACTACTATGTATAAACGGGCACTAGAAGACATTGGTACAGACAAGAGAGCAGTGAAGACCCAAGCTCTGTAAGTGTCCTGTTTGCAGGGTTCAGTCTGGGTGTAGAGGTTGGAAGCCCATATCTAAGAAGCAGTGCTTATTTCCTTTTATGCTGTGGGGGCTACATTATACTTTGTAAACAGACTTGGGTGCTGTCTTTTGCTATTATTTCATCAGTGGTGGGGAATTCATCTACAGCTACCAGCCATCTTGACATCAGTGAGTGGCATCTTGTCATCTGAGTGTCACATTTAGGGGCAGCAGTGCACTGCACCATCACACTTGGTGGCAGATGTGCCATCTGCACATCACACTTGGTGGCAGTGATGGCATCCTACCTCTTCAAATACATCCAGTAAAACTCCTAGAAGTTTAAAGTTTGTCTGAATTACTATACCAATGCTTCCTAAGAATTAAAAAAAAAATTAGTAGAGCACACTGAGCAATAAGTGCATCTGTTAGTTAAACACAAAAAGAAAGAGTTAGAATTAGAAAATGGTGGGAAGAGAATATCAAGAAACAAAATACAATTATTAACTTTAAAATCAAGGATTAAGAGGACAGCAGTGATATTATTTGATAGTAAGGTAAAGCCACTACACAAGTCCGCAGAACTGAATCAAAACTCTTGCAAAAAAAATCAATAAAACTCCTAAAAATAAACTGTAGCCTGGGAGATCGAGCTGATATAACTAGACTTGTTCAAGATGCTTAACTGTCTGAATCCTTTTCTCAAATCCTGAAGACAGAAAACGGACTAGTCTCATCATGTTTAATTTTGCCATTCTACCATTTCAGTGACTTAAATGCCTTTTTATGTCTAATTACATTTAATCTTTCAGCATGGTCAGTTATAGTAATTTTTTTGATATTACCTTCTCTATTTATAATGAATACAAACTGAGCTTTACAAACACCCTGACACAATGTCAACATAGCCATCTATAATTTATGATCAATGATAAAGAAGCTGATTCATATGAATTACAATAAATACGATCCATATCCTGGTTTAGAACTTGGACAATAACTAAATATTACCAGGAAGGGAGACTTATTATTTGATAGTAATAATCATTATGCAATACATTCAGCATGTTATTGCAAAGCACATAATAAATTACAGGTATAATGCCATCATCAGTTATTTTATTTCAGATTGCAAATTTGAATAATTTCTCTTAAGGCAATACCATTATTTAATAATTAATGTTTTACCTACTGTTTACTAAGAAGCAATGACATATTACTGATGTGCAGTACACTGATTCCCTAGTGCACATTCATCAACACTTCCAGAACACATCAAAATTTAACTAAAAAGTAAAATAGCATTTTTCAGAGGGTAAGTTCACTGCACTCCCACACAATTAAATACACTAATTTCAAGATAGCACAACAGTGGAAATAGCAACAAAATTCCTTACCTCACTTTTTACTGATCTCACCAAAACACAGTATACACTGTCCCTCTGTAGTATGACTGGCATGCAACTATCCACAGCGATTCACTTGTACAACTACATAGCAATATGCACATACTGATTTACTATACAGATAAAAATGAATAGCAGTCCAAATCAATTAATTGCATATGGATAAAATGCATGTCTGTCTTTATTAATATTACTATAAAGTTATCTAGCCTCAATATTACTATTATACATTAGCAAAATGGGGCCCAAAATTGTGTAGAATTTCCTCTTTTTGTTTTATTTCTACTACTCAGAATACTCTAAATTTGTTTTTGATTTGATTACACCTTTTGCAACTGCATTAGTACATAGATTCAGTCATACAATAACTTACATATCTAAGCATTACTAAAAGATGAAACATAAGCTCAGTGCACCCTCAAAGTTTAAAAATCGTTCCTCTGAAATTGTGATTTCAACCTTGATATAGATGTATTTCATCATTTAGCAGTGTTTCACCTCACCAACTACATGCAGGAGATACGGAACGAGAAAAACAAGCCTATCTACAAACTTTAAACTCAATTCAAATCAACAAAAGAGAAGACTATTAGATAAAGACCACAATGACATGTCCATGATTGTGTCCATTTAATTTCCAATATCTGGCACACATCAATGTAGTATCACTACTACATCTCACAGGGGATACAATGTAAAGGCTTGTGGAAGTTTAGGAGTTCCATCTTCATCTTCACACCCTTCAGTACATAGTGTCAATTTGAGGGAATCAATCCTTGTCCAATAAATTTACAGTCTACTCTAAATTCCTATAGAAAACTGCCAAAAATTACAGATTTCAATCACTTCTTCAACCTCAAAACAAAAATATGTCTTGTACAGCTCTACCATGCAGTTATTCCTAAATGCGTATACACACACAAAGACGTGTGTGTGTGTGTGTGTGTGTGTGTGTATATATACATATATATACACACACACACACACACACACACACACACACACACACACACACACACACACACACACACACACTGCATATAAAAAGTGTATACACCCCTGTCAAAATCCCAGGTTTTTGTGATATAAAAAATGAGACCACAATAAATTATTTCAAAATTTTTCCCAACTTTAATGGGACCTATAACCTGTACAATTTAACTGAAAAAGAAACACATCTTTTAGGGAGAAAGATATAAAAAATAAAAAACGTACAATAAGCTGGTTGCATAAGTGTGCATACCCTTAAACTAATACTTTGTTGAAGCATCTTTTGATTTAATTACAGCAGTCTTCTTCGGTAGAAGTCTATCAGCAAGGCACATCTTGACTTGGCAATATTTGCCTACTCTTCCTTGCAAAAGTGCTCCAAATCTGTCAGATTAAGAGGGCATCTCTTGTGCACAGCCTACAGGTCACCCCACTGATTTTCTATTTAATATAGGTATGGGGTCTGGCTGGGCCATTCCAAAACTTAAATGTTCTTCCGGTGAAGCCATTTTTTTTTTGTTGATCTGGATGTATGCTTGGGGTTATTGCCGTGTTGAAAGGTGAAATTCCTCTTCGTCTTCAACTTTCTAGCAGATGCCTAAAGGTTTTGGGCAAAAAAGTAACTGGTATTTGGAACTGTTCATAATTTCCTCCACCTTGAGTAAATCCCCAGTTCCAGCTGAAGAAAAGCAACCCCAAAGCATGACACTGCCACCGCAATGCTTCACTGTGGGGCTGGTGTTCTTTTGGTGATGCGAAGTGT
>NC_056738.1:388012577-388065077 GCF_019279795.1 Protopterus annectens | reverse complement strand
ATAGTTATACTGTACCCTCAGGTAAAGGAGAAACAATAGTGAAAGGTCTCCAACATAAGAAAAGACCAAAATTTCCTACCAGATCCTCTAGGACTATATGGACGGGGGTAGGTGGGTGGGTTCATAAGAATGAAGGGTGAGATGAACAACAAACAGAAAGTCATGGTGGGTACATAACTTCTTTATGTTATGTAGTCCAATCTTGCCTTCATTCTTACAAGTGGGACAGCGTCCCTAGCACCTTTTTCTCGGGTGGCTCATGGGAATACACTCTTGAGCACCATGGAACCAAAGGAAGCTCTGTCCCTGGAGGCGAAGTCAACCTTGTAATGAGTAATAAAAGTATGCGGGCTTGCCCAAGTTGAGGCTGCACATATACTGTCCACTGAAATCCTGGCTTGAAAGACAGTTGATGTTGCTACTGATCTGGTTGAATGACCTCTAACTTTGAAGGGGAATTCTTTGTTATTGGAAGAGTATATAAAAGTTATGCAATTAGAAAGCCAATTAGACAATGTGATTTTAGAGACTGGCATACCCTTTCTTGCTTCTGAAAAGGAAATGAAAAACTGGTCTGACTTCCTGAACTCTTTAGTTCTGTGGAGGTAGAACCTCAGTTGCCTACGCACATCAAGTTGGTGAAGTCTGTAGTCTGCCTTGTTGGCATGGCTAGGGAAAAAATATTGGAAGTTCAATAGTTTGGTTAATATTGGATTGGGAGCAAATCTTAGGGACAAAGAAAGGGTTAGTTCTAAGAGAAACCCTGTCTTTATTGAAGATCAAATAAGCAGGCTTGACTGAAAGCGTTTGTAGCTCTGAAACTCTTCTAGCTGAGGTTATGGCTACCAGAAGGATTGTTTTCCAAGAGAGGAATTTAAAATCGCAAGTGGATGAAGGTTCAAAGGGTGGTGAGGTTAAGTGTGGAAGGACAAAATTTAAATCCCAAGGAGGGACAGGGTCTTTAATTGGAGGTCTCAGCAATGAAGTACCTTTCAAAAAGGCTTCACACAGTCTGTGTGCCATCAAGTTAGGTGTATGCTGTCCTAAGTAGAAACTGGAGATAGCTGCTAGCTGAACTTTAACTGTGACAGCAGCTGAGCCTTGTTGGAAGAGTTCTGAAAGCGTCTAAAATTGATGAAATTGGGGCAGTGAAGGGATCTACGTTTCTGGTCTGCGCCCAAAAAGAAAATCTTTTCCATTTAAACGCATGTAGTTTTCTGGTAGAAAGCTTAGGAGAAAATAGCAAGATATGTTTTACTGCTGGAGTGAAATCCTGAAGCCTGACTAAGGTTGGAAGTGGAGCAGCCAAGATGTAAAGTTGAGGATGTCGAGAGATGGATGGAATGTTCCTGACATATGTGTTAGCAGATCTGGAACTGGGTCCAGAATCCATGAATCCTCCAGTAGATGAGGCCCAAGAAAGGGGAACCAAATCTGACGAGGCCAGTATGGAGTAATGAGAATCATCTTGCTTCCTAAGGATTTTGCTTTCTGAATGACTCTTGATATGAGGGGAAACGGGGGGGGGGGGAGCATAAAGAAGTCCCATGGGCCAAATGCGAACAATTGCATCTCTCGGTGTCTCCCCCTGAGGGGGATCAGGGCAGAGTAGCTCTGCATTTGGTGTTCATAGGGGTGGCAAAAAGATAGCAGCACGGCTGACCCATTTGCAGAAGATCTCTTCCACTACATTCTGATTTACAGACCGCTCATGAGGCATCAAAACTGCCCTGCTGAGCTTGTCAGCTAACTGGACTTTCCCAGGATGTGCGTTGCGACTAAAAAGTGCTGGGAAGATGCTGCCCACTGCCAAACCAACAGAGCCTCTTGACAAAGTGGGTATGATCTAGTTCCTTCTTGTTTGTTTATATATCATACCACTGACATATTTTCTGACTGGATTGCAATCATCCCTACAGGTAGAGAGTTGTGAAGTGCTTGCAACGCCAGCAGCACTGCTCTCATCTCTAGAACACTGATGTGCAAATGGGCCTCGTGTTCCTGCCATATGCCTTGGACTGTCTTTCCCAGGTAATGCCTCCCCACCCCCACCCTATCAGGGAAGCATCCGTGGTCACAGTGGCAAGAGGTTGAAGTGGAATTAATGGTTTCTCGATGGTTAAGTCATTGGACTGAATCCACCAACGAAGATCCTTCTTGCAAGTTTCTGTTATTATGATTAGATGAGACAGAGAAAGTTCCTAAAGTGACCACTGGGAGAAGAGTAACCCACTGTAGGATTCTCACATGCATCCTGGCTAATGGAACAAGGGTTATTGTTGAGGCCATTGTTCCCAGTAGTTTGAGCACGATCTTTGCTTTGACCTTGTGTTTGGGAAATATGAGATTTAAAAAAGTTCAGTTACAGGCTTGCTGTTCTTGAACTGTTTGTAAGTTTCTGTGAGGCCATTTTTTGCTTGGGCTAAAGGAAAGTCTCTCTGTTAATCAGTAGCAGTGAAAAACATTGAGCAGCCTGCCTGCCCCTGTGGGAGTGGTTACTGACTTGAAACTGTAGTTTTATTGGCCATTCTGGGTCAATTCCAAAACGCCTTCATCTTCCTCTCAAAACCCTCTTTTGCGCGGTTTTGTGCGTTTTTGAGCATAGCGCAACAACGGGCAGCGCCGCCTAATTGGGTTTAAACTATTCCTGGCTCCACAAAGTCTGCTCTTCACTTTTTCCCTTAGAACTGCTCTATCTCTCAATTTAAACACCATATTCTCATTCTAAGGCCCTTCACTGGTCCAATTAAGTAATCCTACAAGTTAGCACTATTAAACCATAAGCACTACTTACTCTTATACTCTCTACGATTACCCTGTCCTCTATTGGTCCGTCTTAAATTCAGTTTCCCTTTTACTCTAGCATGTCCAAAGGTCAGTCAATGGTTTCCTCTCCAGTCCAGCTGGTGAATCTGGGAATTTTGAGGCAATGTTACAACTGTCTCATGTACACGGACAACCCTCTCCTCCTCCAAACAGGTTCAAATATATGTGAGAGATGCAACTATTTAGCCAAACTGGAGGCTGACCTCTCTCATCTCAAAACTGGTATAACCAGTCAGGAGGAGAAGGTAACCTCACACAACACAATTCCAGTATCACATAGTCCCACCACATCAGCGAACCAAACACATAAATACACAAAAACATACTGAGGCTCTAAATAAAAATCTACCTAAGCAACAGAGACCTCCAAAGCAGACATCCAAGCAAACGCTACCTCAAAACAAAACACACACAACACATAACCCACAAAGTCAGTGTGCCAAGTAGCCACAGCCCTTAAGGCTGAATAACACACCTGATACTCTTGTTATAGGTGACTCTATTGTCAGACACACTGACGCCCCGCTCACCAGGCTGAATAAAGAGAAGGTCACAGTGAGCTGCCTGTCGGGTGCTAGGATCCGACACAACGCAAGCACTCAGGTCACTCCAAAGCAAATACAAATATGACTCAGTCATTGTACATGCTGGTGTGAATGACCTGAGATGTACCTCCCTGGACTACATGAAAAGAGACATAGAGGAGCTCTCTGATCATGTAGCCCAGGCTGGTATGACCCTGACCTTGAGCAGCATCTTACCCTCACCTAGAATGATGCCACAGTACAAAGACAAAATGATCGATTTTAACAATTGGCTAAAATTTTGGTGTCATTCAAAGGGGATCCAGTGTCTGTCAGCCTGGGATGACATGCTAGACAAGCCACGTTGCTTCACTAGGGACGGCTTGCACCTGTCACCACTGGGCTTTCGGATATTGGCAAAGGCTCTTGCCACCCCCATAGTGCCTTTTTTAGGCAAGGCTCAAAAGTCAAACCCACCCCCATAGACAGCACAAGGAACAAGAAACTAAGGGTAATGCTGCTAAATGCCAGAAGTCTTAACCTCAAGATGCACGCACTCGAAGCTCTCCTCAGTATGGAGAACATCGATATCTGTGCAGTGACAGAAACCTGGTTCAAGGCTCCAGAGAGCACCCCAGCACTACCAGGCTATACCTCATATCATGCTTTTCGCCCCAAAACCCGGACCGAACCACAAAAGGAGGGGAGTTTCCATATTTATCAAGGATATCCACACCTCCAGGTTAGTGGCATTGCACGGTATCGGAGACCATCCATGTGCAACTAACAGTGGGCAAGACTGCTTTTCAGTTTATAGCATCCTACAGACCACCCTCTCAAAGTCAGGAATCCCATTCGGCTTTCCTGAAAACATTGGAGAACATGAAGATCTCTCCGAACACCATTATATTGGGCGACTTCAACTACCCAAACATTGACTGGAAGCACTACTCAAGCCCCAACACCTTAGCCCAAAGATTCCTGGAAATTATAAACTCAAATGCTATGGAACAACTAGTCACCACTCCCACAAGAGGGGACAACATACTAGACCTGATCATTACCAACATGGGGACTCTATGCTCCACACCAGAAGTATATCCCTCATTGGCAAGATCAGACCATAAATTAATTTCACTGGATGTCCACATCCCGACCCCACCCCCAGCCCAGAAAACCACAGTGAAAAACTTCTCAAAAGCAAACTTCTCAAAACCGAAGTGGAATCCTTCAAGGCCCCAGGGCCAGTGGAAACTACAGCCCAAACTGCAGAATCCTATATAAATGCATTCTACGGACATCTCCAGGAATGCATGGATCATGCTATCCCAAACAAAACCAAGACCCAATCATCCAAAGGCAGGCGTCCAGTCTGGTGGACCCCTACCATAAATAAACTGTACAACAGAAGGAGGAAGCTACTACATGATAGAGCAAAATCCCTAATAGGGAAGGCATCTCTGATCAGTACTAGCAAAAATTACGATCCTCATAAAATCCTCCAAGGCCAGCTTTGAGAGAAAAATTGCACAGGACACCAAAGACAATCATAAGGCTTTTTTCAGTTATGTTAGAAACCTGGGATGCAACTCCCAGACTTGTTCTGAGTTGATTCTAAATGACAAAAAATACACTGAACCCACAAACATCGCCAATATCCTGGCAGACAGGTTCAGTGTAAACTTCTCCACCCCCAAAAGACCAAGTATCTATCCCGGCAGAGGGCTGCCTCCCAAACATCTCAGATGCTCAGGTGAAGGCTGCCCTCTCCAAAGCAAAAAACACTGCTTCCATGGGACCAGATGGCGTCCCAGGTTGTGTCCTACATGAACTACAAGAGGAACTAATCCCTCAAATAAAACAGCTATACAATCTCAGCCTCACTACAGGATATGTGCCCACAGAATGGCATACAGCAACAGTGGTCCAACTCCACAAAGGTGGAGCTTCTACGGACCCTGGAAACTATCGCCCCATAAGCCTGACTAGCTTAGTCTGCAAGGCTATGGAGAGTATCATCATGTAGCTCATAAACAAAGACATTGGGGACCTACAGACACTAGATCCTACCCAGTTCGGCTTTGTCAAGGGCAGATCCTGCCTTTTGAACCTGGTTGACTTCTTCGAAACAGTCACCAAAGCCATAGATGAAGGGAAGGTAGTCCACACAGCCTATCTGGACCTTGCAAAGGCATTTGACACAATATCCCACTCGGGCATCATAGATAAGCTATCCAGCTTAAATATAAACCCCTATGTCACAAGATGGGTCGCAAACTGGCTCAAAGACAGAACCCACAGAGTGAGAGTTGCTGGAGCCATGTCAGACTCGAAACCAGTCACAAGTGGCGTCCCACAGGGTTCTGTCCTGGGACCACTCATGTTCGGTATATACTTTTCCGAGGTACAGGCAAACGTGGGAGGACTATGGCTCACCAAGTTCGCAGACGACTGCAAACTGGGCGCCATAATCAACTCTCCAGCTGACACAAACATCCTTCAAAAAGGTCTCACAGAGACAGATAACTGGTGCCAGCGCCATGGTTTAAAGCTAAATGCCAAAAATGTATAGTCATACCCTTTGGCAAAACAATGTGCCCACAAATTACCACATAGGCGGAAACCCATTAAGTACAGAGAAAGTTATTAGGGACCTGGGGACCCAAGTTGATAGCAATCTCTCCTTTGAAAACCACATTGCCAAAGTGGTTAGAAAGACCTTCTACATAGCCCACCTCATCACAAAGGGTTTCACATCTAGATCAAGAGAGGTAATCGTGCCCCTTTATTCATCCCTCATCAGGCCCATCATAGAATACAATGCCCCTTTTGGGATGTACCTGACCCGACACCTGCAGCAATTAGAAAGACCCCAAAAGTATCTCACCAACAGGATCAATGGTCTCAAACAGATGCCATATACTGCTCGGTTAAAAAAACTCCAGCTCTACTCAGTTGCATACCGCCTACTTCGAGGCGATCTATGCCTGACATACAAAGCTATGTCAAATTCAGAATTAATGGACATGCTCCACCTCAGTAAATCTAAATCCCTTAGAGCCACACACTCAAGGGACTTGAACCTCAGCACAGAAATAAATAGAACTTGCTGGAGGGACAGGTTCATAACCCAGAGGCTCCCTTCGCTCTGGAATAGAATTCCAGTTCATGTGAGGCAGAGCACCTCACTGAATCTCTTCAAGAAGAATCTCGATAAGTGGATGGGGGATCATAGGTTTGTCCCAGGGATTACTCCCGTGTCACTATTAGACAAAGGCACAGTAAACTAAACCTTAAAAAGGGCACAGTATATTCAAATCAAGGGGTGGCGTAAGCCATACAGAATCAGGCTAGGCTTATAATTGCCCCAGGGCAGATAGCCTAGTATGAACCTATGAACCTATTTGTTGTCTGAGATTCGCAATTCTGTCGGTGGGGAGGTGCGCCATCACTGAAACAGTGTCTATTTCTGCACCTATAAAAATAACATGCTGACAGGGTGACAAGGCAGAGTTTTGCAAGTTTATTGTAATGCCTAGCTGAACACAAACTTGTAGAGTCATGTCTCTGGCCTGTTGAAGTAGATGCTTGATGGTGGCAGTCAGGAGCCAGTCATCCAGGTACAGAAACACTCGGAATCCAAGACGTCTCAAGTGAGCCATTACTGCTGCCATGCATTTGGTGAACAGTCTGGGGGCTATAGTGAGACCAAAGAGCAGAGCACGAAACTGATTGTGACCGGCTCCCAGCCAGAAGCATAAGTGACTCCTCGATGCTCTGTTCATTTTTACGTGGTAGTACACATCTTGGAGGTCTATCGAGGACATCCAATTGTCTTTCCCTAAAAGAGAGAGTAGAGACTGCAGTGTCACCATTCGGTACTTGGACTTCTTTACTGATTCGCTTAGTTTGCTGAGATCCAATATGGGCCTCCGGTCTGTTCTTTTTGGCACTAAAAAGAATCTCTAGTAAGTTCCGAATGCTATCTGGTCTGCGGGGATGGATTGGATGACTCTCTTGCTTAGCAACGTTTGAATCTCTACAGATGCTTGATCCCTGGGATTGGGTGGAACATCTGGGATTTTCCTGGTCCGAGCAGGGGGGGGTACGAGAAGGGTATGTAGTATCCTCTGGATATTATGTTTTGTACCCACTTGTCTTTTGTGATATTGTGCCAGACTTCTGGGTACAAAGATAAACATCCTCCAACTGGCTCCAAAGTAGCAGAGTTGGGCCTCCTTACAGGAGCGTTGATAAGGACGTCCGCAAAAGGAATCACGGTCGCCCTGGTTCTGTGGACCCCCTCTGCTTCTAGGACGGCGTCTACAATTATTTTCTCCCCCCTCTGCCCCTGGGGAAGGAATAGTACAGTTTTGTACCTACCATAAATGTAAATGTTCGAGTGTTCACCCTGCTGCAGTCATCACACTTGGGTTATCCTGCCATCAGGCGGTCCCGCAGTCGGCCCGAATTCCAAAGTCTTGGTCTGGCGTCGGTTGCTGTCGCTTCTTCCCTGACATCAGTGCGCCAGGGTTATATACGAGGCATCCGATGCCATTTTCTTCAGTTTTTCTTGCCCCAGATGTCAGGTGCCCCCAATAGGTCGGCAATATATATATATATATATATATATATATATATATATATATATATATATATATATATATATATAGATGTGTATATATATATATATATATATATATATATAGATATATATATATATATATATATATATATATATATATATATATAGATACAGATATATAGATATAGATATATATATAGATATATATATATATATATATATATATGTATATATATATATAGATATATATATAGATAGCTATATATATATATATATATATATATATATATATATATAGATAGCTATATATATATATATATATATATATATATATATATATATATATATATATATATATATAGCTATATAAAAATAAATCAAAACCCTTAGGCACAAGCAAATACACCACAGAGGTAGTATAGGATAGAGTGGTAGAGATAAGTTCAGCTAGTTCAGAGGGGATGGAGGGAGGGTAACCTGGACTGCAGCAGGGTGAACACTCGAACATCTACATTTATGGTAGGTACAAAAAGTACAGTTTTGTACCTACCATAAATGTAGATGTCCGATAGATATGCAACTGCAGTCCTGACATATGGGTTGTCCTGCCTCAGGCAGCCCTTCGGTCGGCCGGATTCCAAAGTCTGGGTCCGGCGTCGGCTGATGTCACCTCTTCCCTGACGTCAGAGCGGCTGGGGTATAAAAGCATCAGCCGGCGCCATCTTCTTCAGTGTTTCTTGCCCCAGATGCCAGGTGCCCTCCAAGGAAGGATTTAGAGAATGGATAAAAATTCCAGACATGCACAACAGTAATAAACAGATACACCATAACAGATATCCCCAGCTAATTGGAAAAGGGGTAGTGGACCCTAAAAAAGAGAATTACAGAGGGGTAGGAGGGAGGGTAAACCTGACTGCAGTTGCATATCTATCGGACATCTACATTTATGGTAGGTACAAAACTGTACTATGTCCTTCAAGAATGCAACTGCAGTCCTGACATATGGATTGAATACCATAGCCAAGCTGGGGGTGGTAGGATCTAAGATAAGGATGGTGTAGCTAAAATGCCCTGCAGGGCTGCAGAAGCAAAGCCTGCTCGGGATCTGGAATATGAAGGCAGGTTGTAATGTTTGGAAAATGTATGCACGGAGCTCCATGTAGCAGCTTCTAGAATGTCCTTTGTAGCCACCCCTCTTAGAAAGGCTGTGGAGGTGGCTGTAGCTCTTGTGGAGTGTGGCCTGATATTGGCTGGCACACCTTTTCCATGGAAAGAGTAGCAGAATCTGATGCAGTTTCCAATCCACTTTGAAATTGTTTGTTTGGAAATTGCCTTTCCTTGTACTCCAGCAGCGTAAGCTACAAATAGCTGGTCAGACTTTCTGTTGTCCTTTGTTCTGTCCAAGTAGTAGCGCAATTGCCTGTGTATGTCCAAAGTGTGCAGAAGCTTTTCTCCCTTATTTTGAGGATTGGGAAAGAAAGTAGGCAGGTGAATTGCTTGATTTAGAGAAACCCTGGATATCACTTTTGGCATGAATGAAGGAGACTCTGTCCTGATGGAAAATGAGAAATGGAGGTACTGTCATGAGGGCCTGTATCTCCGAGACTCTTCTTGCTGAAGTAATTGCCAACAGGAAAACTGTTTTCCAGGAGAGGAATTACAATTCTGAAGATGCTGCGGGCTCAAAAAGAGGAAGAGTTAATTTTTCCAAGACGAAGTTGAGGTCCCATGCAGGCACTGGTGGTTTTCTTGGAGGTTTAATATTCTTTATCCCTCTTAGAAACTGTCTTAGCAAAGGATGTGAAAACACAGGTGGATCACAGTTGTATTTTGCTGAAATTGCTGAAGCGTGTATTTTTATGGAAGAATATGAAAGGCCATTGTGAAGCATTTCTGCCAAGTATTCTAGTATCTGTGGGATGCTCATTACTGATGCATCCTGACCCTTGTTGGCATTCCAGATGTTGAATCTCTTCCATTTGGCTGAGTAAGTTTTTCTGGTGGAAGGCCTGCGTGCTTCCAGTAAGATCTCTTGAACTTTTTTGGAGAGAGAGATATGGGGAGAAGTCATGGAACCCTCCAAGCTGTCAGTTGTAATGTTTGCAGGTTGGGATGAACAGTCCTGTAATTGTGCTGAGTTATAAGCAGAGGCCATTGAGGCAGGAGCCACGGCTTGGTGCGAGTTATGCTCCTTGGTAATGGATACCAGTGCTGTCTTGGCCAGTCTGGAGCTATCAAAATGCCTTTCGGTTGTTCTGCTTTGATCTTCAGTAATACCCTGGTTATTAATGGTAGAGGTGGAAATGCACAGATTGTTAGAGAATTCCAGCTGAAGGAGAGCGCATCCATTCTCCAGGCTTGAGGATGGTGTGTCCTCGTGCAGAACTTCTTCAGATGATGATTGAGGTGTGAGGCAAAGAGATCTATGTCTGGCCTTCCCCAGGCATGAATTATTTGTGAAAAAATGTCTGGATATAACATCCATTCGTGCGGGTCCATAATGTTTCTGCTTAGACTGTCCCCCAGAACATTGTCCTTGCCTGGGACAAACTGGGATTGCAACTGTATGTTCAGTTTCAGGGACTTTTCCCTAAGAGTCATTGTTAGTTTGCAGAGGGGGTAAGAATGGGTGCCTCCCTGTTTGTTTATGTACCACATAACAGTGGTGTTGTCTGTCTTTATTAGCAGATGACCTTGCTGAAGTAATTTTCCGAAGGCCTCGATTGCATGAATCACTGCCAACATCTCTTTTTGATTGATGTGCAGATGCAATTCTCGGGGTGTCCATTGCCCTTGAATGCATCTGCCCTCCATGTGCACCCCCCATCCATGATCTGAGGCGTCTGTTGTAATGGTTTGGCTTACCTGAGGTTTGTTGAAAGACATGCCTTTGTTTAGCTGGCTTGCTTGTGCCCACCACAAAAATTCCTTTTGTAGACATGGAATGAGTGGAATAATTGCTTCTAAGTTGTGGCTGTGTTGAGACCATAAACTTTTTAGGTACCATTGTAGTTTTCTCATGTGTAGTCTTGCCAGTGGAATCAGAAGAATGCAAGATGCCATGAAACCCAGGGCCTGCAGGATTTTCCTTGCAGTCATGTGGGTGTGCTTTGCTAGGCTTTTGAAATAATCTGGTAATTGTTCTTGTTTTTCTTCTGTGAGGAAAGCCATTTGTGAGTTTGTGTCCAGTTTGGCTCCTAGAAAATTATTTGTTGGGATGGCAGTAGTCTTGATTTTTGAATGTTGACTGTGTATCCCAAAGCCTGTAGTAAGTGAATGACATAGTCCAAGTTTCTTATCAAGGCTTGCTTGCTGTCCGCTTGTATAAGGCAGTCGTCCAGGTATGGATATATTTGTATCCCCTGAAGTCTGCAATGTGCAATTACTGATGCCAGGCATTTCGTGAATACTCTGGGCGCAGTAGATAAGCCAAAAGGCAATGCTGAGAATTGATAATGCTCTGACCCTGCAAGAAATCTGAGGTATCTTCTGCAGCTGTGTCTGATTGCTTTGATTTGTAGCAGCTTTGAAACTTGTATGAGTGCCTCTGCCCTTTGATTTTGTGGCAGGTTTGGCATGCCTTGTCTTGTTGGTAAGGTATGGAAGTGGAACCTGTAACCTTTGTCTATTATGTCCAAAATCCATTTTTCCTTTGTAAAAACGTGCCAATTTTTTGAAAATAAAGATAATTTTCCGCCTAAAGGTGCTTCTCTTTGAGCCTTGGTCAGCGGTGTCAAAGTCAAGTCATTGTGATTGTCCCTGTGGAGCAGTAGAAGTGCCTGCGCCACTTCTTTGATTAGTTGGTTGCCATTGGCGGCCCCTGTAGGAGCCTCTGTATTGCCCTCTACCTCGAGCACGCCTGTTTTTTCCCCTTTGGAACTTGTCAGTGTCTAGAAAGGACCAATTTTTCGAAGGCCAATTTCTACTGAACCTTGGTGGCTGAACCTGGAGGAAATCTTTGTTTGTACTGATTTAGCCTTTTCCTCAATTGATTTCAACACACCCTGTGGATTAGCACCAAATAGCTTGTCTTTTTCCAGAGGTGCATCTAGAAGCTTTACTTTAACATGATCTGGCAATGTTTGTTCTTTTAACCAAGCATGTCTACGTATGACGGCCCCTGTCATAGCTGCCCTACATGAAGCTTCCAATGCATCATAACCACACTGAAGAAAATGATTGCTAACCTGCTGAGTGTTATGAACCAAATCCTGCAAGGCCTTTCTATCTAAAGGCTCAGGAGAGGCTAACTTTTTCTGCAAATCATCCATCAAGAAATCCTGTTACTGAAACATATGAAAAAGACAGTTAAGTGCCCTCATGGCAAGGGTGGATGAGGTATAAACTTTTTTACCCCACCTCTCCAGGGACCTAGATTCCCTGTCTGCGGGCAAAGGATTTTTGGCCATGGAAGTGGCCACTCCTTTGGGCCCCTGAGAAATAGTTTCTAGATCAACAGAGTGGGCCTTAAAGAGATGCTTATGAGTTTCAGGAACCCTGTAATATCTGCCTGGCTTGACAGGAGCAGGAGGGAGAGAATCAGGGGAAGTACTGGAGTCTGAGAACACATCATCCAATACATCTAACACTGGGGGCATAGCTAAAGGCCTGTGCTGGGGTAACTTAAGGAAGGTCCGAAGCCTTTTCCTGGAGTCAGAGAAATCCTGGCCCTGCCACTGGAAATGCTCTCTCATGGAATGGAGAATTTCCCCAAAAGAAATATCCTCAGGAGGAGAGGCAGAGGGAATGGATTCATCAGCATCAGAATCCTCGTAGGCCGGGAAGGATTCTTCCTGGGAATCTGAAAGGCCTGATTCACCAGAGGCTTCATCTGAGGAAAGGGTATCTGCCTGCTCAACCCTAGGCCTTTTGCCTGAAGGCAGCTGAGAACCTCTGTCTGGATGAGCCTGAGAGCCCCTGATTAAAGAAATTAGATTTGCAGCTAAAGTCATGATCTGTTTATCGGAAGTGGGACCCTGTGAAAAAGATTTAGGAGGGTGAGACTTAGCCTGGCTGGCAGCCTTAGCACGTGTGAAGGCCTTGATGGACACAGACACAGGAGGCCTAGCTGCCCCACGTGCTGGAGTAACTTTGTCCACCGGAATGGTGTCAGGCAAATCTTGGGCTTCGGTTTCGGGCGGAAAATCAACAACCGGCACCGGGGTAGCCTCCAGGACTGAAGTGTGCGGTAAAGCGGTGTCGTCGGCCTGGAGCGGTTGAATTACCGCCTCTGAAGAGACCAATGCACTCGCGGTAGGCTTTAGCGTGGTGTCGGTGGAAGTCGCGGGCCGCGAATGTCGGTCCCGGTCCTTCCGTTTTTTGGAAATATGTGTCGGTAGTTCCGATGGCATGATAAAGGCGTAATTTTCCCCAAAAAAGTCTTCAGCAAATTCTGCCCGGCGCCTAAGTGTGCGCTTATTGAAGCAAGCACAGGCGGCACAGGCCGAGACGTCGTGGTCTGGGCCGAGGCAGGGAAGGCAGTAAGAATGGAAGTCCTTATGAGGTATTTGTTTACCACAAGACAAGCAATTATTAACTTTTGCAGTTTTATCTGACATCGGCTGAGGCAAGAAAAGGTTCCCCAACGGGGTACTTAGCTTTTTGATGACTTCGGATCTGAAAACACAGGAGCTGGCCGACCGGCACTTGCGAACTGCTTCTGCTTCAGGCACCACGCGGCAAGAAAGACTGAAGAAGATGGCGCCGGCTGATGCTTTTATACCCCAGCCGCTCTGACGTCGGGGAAGAGGCGACATCAGCCGACGCCGGACCCAGACTTTGGAATCCGACCGACCGAAGGGCTGCCTGAGGCAGAACAACCCATATGTCAGGACTGCAGTTGCATTCTTGAAGGACATCTGTACTATGTTCATCGTGTTACCCTGCTGCAGCCATCACACTTGGGTTGAATCCCAAAGCTAAGGATGGGAGGTGGAGTCAAACAGGGTTAGAAGCAGCTAGTAGGCCCTGCAAAACTGCAGTGGCAAAACCAGCTCTAGTCTTAGAGTATAGAGGTAAGTGATAGTGTTTGGTGAAGGTGTGCACTGAACTCCAAGTTGCAGCTTCCAGAAAATCCTTGGTTGGCACTCCCCTGAGAAAGGCTGCTGATGTAGCTGTAGCCCTGGTGGAGTGGGACCTAATGTTAGCAAGTACCGGTTTCCCATGATGTGTGTAGCAGAAACGTATGCAATGCCCTATCCATTTAGAAATGGTCTGTTTTGAGATGGCTTTTCCTTGTGATCCTGTAGCATAGGCTACAAAGAGCTGGTCAGTTTTTCTGAAAGCCTTAGTTTTATCCAAGTAGCAATGTAATTGCCTGTGAATGTCCAAAGAATGCAGGAGTCTTTCTCCTTTGTTCTGGGGATTTGGGAAGAAGGTGGGCAAGTGAATTGTTTGGTTTAGGGCCACACTGGATACCACCTTTGGCATAAAGGAAGGGTTAGTTCGTAGAGAGACTCTGTCTTGATGAAAAATGAGTAAAGGTTCCACTGCCATTAGTTCCTGTAGCTCTGAGACTCTTCTAGCTGAGGTTATTGCTAGTAGTAGGGCAGTTTTCCATGAAAGAAATTTTAAATCAGCTGAAAAAGTTGGTTCAAAGGGTGGCAGTGTAAGCTTTTCCAGAACAAAGTTGAGATCCCAAGTAGGTGTTGGAGCTCTCCTTGGCGGTCTTAAGTTCTTAGCCCCTCTGAGGTACTGTCTTAGGAGTGGATGTGAGAATAAAGGAGAATCCGTGCTGTAATGAGCTGAAATTGCTGAGGCATGGATCTTAATAGATGAAAAGGAAAGTCCTTTGTGTAAAATCTCAGTTAAATATTGTAGAATCTGAGGGATGTTTGGATCAAGGGGATTTTGGCCTTTAGCCTGGCAAAATCTTTTCCATTTGTCTGAATAGGTTTTCCTGGTGCTGGGCCTCCTGGCCTCCAGAATGACATCCATAACAGCTTTGGATAAAGGTGTTGGCTGGTTGTTTAGGTAATTTGCCATGCAGCCAGGTTTAAAGTCTTGAGCTGGCTGTGTAGAATCTGATTGTCTCGCTGGGTGAGCAGGTGAGGAATTTGTGGCAAAATCCATGGTGGGCCGTGGGCCACGTTCCTTAAAATTGGATACCAATGCTGGCGTGGCCAGTCTGGTGCAACGAGTATCATTTGTGGCCTCTCTAATCTGACTTTCAGCAGTACCTTTGCTAGAAGAGGCAGTGGAGGGAAGGCATACACTGTTAATGTTTTCCAGCTGAATGAGAGGGCATCTACTTTCCAAGCTAGTGGATGGAAGGTCCTTGTGCAAAATTTTTGAAGTTGGTGGTTGTGAGGGCTTGCAAACAGATCTATGTCTGGGCGTCCCCATTTTTGAGCTATCATTGCAAATACTTGTGGATATAGTTTCCATTCGTGTGGATCCATGATGTTTCTGCTTAGGTCGTCTGCCAATGTGTTTTTCTTTCCTGGCAGGAATTGTGCTTGTAATTGAACCTGGTAAGACAGTGCAGTGTTCCCACAAGATCATTGCTTGCCTGCATAGAGGGTAGGAATGTGTGCCCCCTTGCTTGTTTATGTACCACATTACTGTGGTATTGTCCGTCTTTATTATTAGTTGTCCTGGGTGTAGAAGGTCCTTGAAAGCTGTTAGGGCATTCTGTACTGCTAGCATTTCTTTTTGATTGATATGCAGATGCCTCTGATCTGTAGTCCATTTGCCCTGAATGCACTGCCCTGCCATGTGTGCTCCCCAGGCATAGTCCGATGCATCTGTTGTCATAGTTTGCCTGGCTGTGGGTAAGGTGAAAGGCTGACCCTTGTTGAGGTGACATGCCTGTGCCCATCATAGAAACTCCTGTTGAAGGCAGGGAATGAGTGGTATTGTTTCCAAGCTGTGGCTGTGCTGAGTCCATACACTTTTCAGGTACCATTGTAATTTCCTCATATGCAGTTTTGCAAATGGTATTAGTAGTATGCAAGATGCCATGAATCCCAAGGCCTGCAGAATTTTTCTTGCAGGAAGTTGGGTCTTTGTTGCCATTATTTTGAAATATTGAATCAGCTGTCGTTGCTTGTCTGGCGTGAGATAAGCCATCTGGGCCGTTGTATTCAAGCTGGCACCCAGGAATATTATGTTTTGTGAGAGCACTGGTTTTGATTTCTTTTCGTTTACTGTGTACCCTAGGCAACTTAGAAGGTGTTTGACAAATGCCAGATGCTTTAAAAGAATGTCCTTGCTTTCTGCTTGAATAAGGCAGTCGTCCAGGTATGGGTATACTTGTATTCCTCTTTGTCTGCAGTATGCAATTACTGGTGCCAGGCATTTTGTGAAGACCCTGGGCACAGTAGATAAGCCAAAGGGCAGTGCAGAGAATTGATAATGCGTTGAACCTGCAATGAAGCGGAGGTATCTTCTGCAATTTTGTCTGATTGGACCTCAAGGAGGCATACCTGCATGTCCCTAAGTGACTAGCCAAGCATTCTTGCCCAGCATGGGAAAAAGCTGCTGTAGTGTTAGCATCTTGAATTTTGGTACTTGCAGATAGGTGTTCAGAATTGAAAGATCCAGAATGGGTCTCCATGCTTTGTCCTTTCTTGGGACTAGGAAGAGTCTTGAGTAAAATCCTTGTCCTTGCTCCTGTGTACGTACCTGTTGAATGGCTCTCATGTCCATGAGAGCTGTAATTTGTTTTTGTGCCTCTGCCCATTGATTTGGTGGCAGGTTTGGCATTCCTTTGATCCTTGGTAAGGTATGAAAGTGGAATCTGTATCCTTGAGAGACAATGTTTAGAATCCATTTGTCTTTTGTGATTATGTGCCAGTTGTCTGCAAAAAATGCTAATTTTCCTCCCAAGGGAGTTGCCAAGAGAGATTTGCTTGGTAGTTTGAGGATAGAGTCATTGTGTTTGTTTTCTGCTAGCTTGGGGCCTGTCTTCTCCTCCTTTCTGGGTAGCAGTACCCCATTGGTGAGGTTTGTAAGGGCCCTGTGACTGACCTCTGCCCCTTAGGCGTCTGTATTTGCCCCTCTGTGATGTCAGAAGCTGGAAAGGACCAGTTTTTTGTTGGCCAATTTCTGCTGAAACGAGGGGGTTGTACCTGCAAAAAATCCTTGACCGTTTGCATAGACTTTGCCTTATCCACCATTTTCTTTAAAACTTCTTCTGCTTTGACACCAAATAATACATCCTGCTGTAAAGGTGCATCCAATAATTTTGCTTTAACATGGTCAGGAAGGGCTTGTTCTTTTAACCAAGCATGTCTATGTATGACAGAGCCAGTAACAGCTGCTCTACAGGTAGCTTCCAATGAATCAAATCCGCATTGTAAAGTATGTTTGCCCACCTGTTCAGCTGCTTGCAACAGATCCTGCATTTCCTTGAATTCAGACTGTTCTGAATGTGTGCTCATTTTTTGTTTTAACTGAGACATTAGGAATTGCTGATATTTCAACATGTGAAACTGGCAATTTAATGCTCTCATAGCCAGAGTTGCTGAGGTGTATATTTTCTTTCCCCATCTATCTAGGGCTCTGGAATCCCTTTCAGAGGGCACAGGAGTTTTAGCCATAGAAGCTTTAGCTCCCTTAGGACCCTGGGAAATTGTTTCTGGGTCAGCTACAGGGCTTTTATAAAGGAATTTGTGTGAGTCAGGTACTCTGTAGTATCTGTCTGGTTTGGCTGGAGCAGGAGGTAGAGAGTCTGGATTTAAACTAGACTTCAAGTAA
The DNA here is from genome assembly GCF_019279795.1 of Protopterus annectens. Lineage (NCBI taxonomy): Eukaryota > Metazoa > Chordata > Ceratodontiformes > Protopteridae > Protopterus > Protopterus annectens. The sequence goes on along the minus strand of NC_056738.1, from coordinate 388,047,443 downwards.
ACATCATCCACAATATCTAAAACAGGAGGGATAGCAAGAGGCCTGTGCTGGGGTAGTAAATGGAACTCTCGGAGCCTTTTCTTAGAATCTGAGTAATCCTGGCCTTCCCAGTGGAAATGTTCCCTCATGGTATGTAAAGTTTCCCCACAGGAGTAGTCTTCAGACGGAGATGCTGAGGGAAAAGAGTCTTCAGCATCAGAGTCTTCATAAGGTGGAAAAGTGTAATCCTGTTCCTCAGAAGAATCTGAGGAGAGTGAAACCTGGTCAGAGGATGCATAATCCTCCTCTTGTCTTGGTCTTTTATCAGGAGGGGGATGGGAACCCCTGATAAGGGTAATCAAATCTTCAGCCATCTTAAGCATCTGTTTCTTAGGCATGGGGTCTTGAACTGTAGACTGATGTACAGTTTTCTTAGGTTTTAAAGGAGTTTTAAGCTTAGCATAAGATTTAATGGTGAGTGTAGTCGGTCTGAAGACACCTTCTGCAACCGAAGGTGTTTCCACTGCACCGGTGTCTACTTCTGCTCCGGTGTCGGAAGATGGCTGCGTCGGCCTAGTAGGCTCCGCTTGGGAATCCGCAGCTGTCTGGGGTTCCAGTTCTGCGGTCGTCAGGGGCTGCATAGGCACCTCAAAACTGGAGAACCGGCGACAGGCCTCGGAGTCTGGCTTGTTCCTAGGCTGCCTGTCCTTATCCTTGCATTTTTTATGTATGGCGGTAGTCAGCTGCTCCAATGGCATGATATAATTAAATTTCCTACCAAAGTAATGCCATGCGAAGTCAAAACGGCGTTTTATTAAACCTAGCACAAAACCGACAACCTGTGACGTCGTGGTCTGGGCCTAGGCAAGGAATACAATAGAAATGGAAGTCCTTATGCGGTATTTGCTTCCCACAAGAAATGCAATTGTTAACTTTTTCTGACATCGGACTGAGGCAAGAAAATGTTCCCCAATGGGGTACTTAGCTTTATTGAAGACTTCGGACTGAAATTCAAATCAAAAATCTCAGGTGTCAGCTGACCGGCACTTGCGAACTGCTTCTGTTTCGGGCACCGCGCAGCAAGAACGACTGAAGAAAATGGCGTTGGATGCCTCTTGTATACCCCTGGTGCACTGACGTCAGGGAAGAAGCGACAGCAACCGACACCGGACCAAGACTTTGGAATTCGGGCCGACTGCGGGACCGCCTGACGGCAGGATAACCCAAGTGTGATGACTGCAGCAGGGTAACACGATGAACATCACCTCGTGTGTATGGGAAAATTCTCTGGGATTTCTTGAACCACATCTTCCTGCCTTTCTGCACTTTAGGATAGGGTCTTGAAGGGAGGAAAAATGTACTCCAATGGCAGACAGCGTTGTCCCTTCCTGTTCACATCTGGTGACTGTATCCTTAACTTTTGGTCCAAACAGTGAGGAACCGTCAAAAGGGACATTTGTGAAGCTAGACTTAAAGGGTTCTGCGAAGTTACATAAGCGCATCCAGGAGCGTCTCCCCAGGGTAACTCCTAAACCCGCTACCCTACTTGCGCCATCTGCTGCTTATGATATTAGCCTCATAGAGGAGTTCACAATGGAGTTTAAGGTGGATAAATGAGCGGTAACCTTTTCTGGTACCCCCTCAGTTGATGTACCTTGTACAGCATCTCCTAGTTCCTTCAGGAGATCTTTCTGAAGCCTTGTAAAATGGGTAAGATAATGCAGAGATCTAAGGGTAAAAGCCGCTGAAGAAAAAATACGCTTCCCATATCTGTCCATCGTTCGAGACTCCTTATTCGGCGGATGGACAGATGAGGATGTCTTTGTAAGCTTCTCCTTGGTGGCTTCTGCCATCACCATAGCATCTTCTGGCACACCTTTTGTCAAGAAATCCTTTTCCTTGGGTGCTGAGAGAAATTTGTTTGGCCTCCTAGGGACTGGTTCCATGGTATCAGGGGATTCCCATGCCTTTCAAATGACCAAGCCCATGAGCTCATCAAAAGGTGGAGACACCCAAGAGACTGAAGGTTGAGATCTGAAAGCCTTCAGGTACACAGAGTCCTCATCAGAAGGGGTGATGGTAGGCCAGCCACCTCTCTGCTTTAGAAGCTCAAGGATATCTACAAAGGAGATATCAGAGGATGACTCTGGGGACCCTTCTGACTCCTCGAGGTCAGTGTCAGAAGTGACAGACTCATCAGGGGAGTCTACATGCTTCCTCTTGCATGTTTTCTTCTGAGGAGGTTCCTCACAAAGGTATTCTGGTGAGGTCTTGGAAGAATGGGGACCACCCAAAGGGTATTCCCGAGGCTGCGGATCTCTACTGTCTTGTGGATAGGGTGGCGCCAAGACAGAAGCCGGTGCTTTTGGGGGAAGAACATCAGCATCCTTGCGTAGAGCTGTAGATTTGGCCAGCACACTCAACAGCTCGAAGGCCAACCCCCCCCCAGCTCTGAGGACACCACCGGTTCCAAACAAGCAGAGGTAGCCCCCGGTTGCAAGGAGATTGGCTCTGACACCGATGAAGGAGCCAAGCACAGGCGAGCTAATGCACCGAGAGGTAGACTTGGAACCAAAGAGGCTTGGGTCTGAGAATCCCCCTTGGAGTCGACTGGTGAACTTCGGCTCCTAGACAGTACGGATGGCACCAAGAGTGCCGGAGCAGATATAGGTTCCAAAAAAGCCACCTGGGGTGCCGGAGCCGAACGTTCTACTGCAAGCGGTACTGAACATTCTGGCTCCAATAGACTGGAATGGCTCGGTGGAGGAACAGTAGCGGTTGACAAGGACTTGGGCGGCTCCAAGTCCAATTGGGCAGGAGCCGAAAGCAAATTTGTCATCCTTGGCACCTTCAAGAGTCTGCGCACCATCCTCTCCAGATCTTCGTCCAATAGGCTCCTAGAGACCTGGAAGAAAGGGTTGGAGAGCGAGATCTCTGAAAAATATGTGATCTCAAGGTTTACCTTTACAAAGGGGAAACACACTCATGTGATTGCTCATATGAGCAAATCTTAACAACGAAAAACAAAACCATAACAGTTTCCAATGTTCGAAAATCAGCAAATCGAAAAGCAGACTTGCAGATTTTCGAACATAAACGTCGAAAAAAAAATGTAATGAAGTGTAAACCAGAGGGGCAAGCCATGAAGGGAGGCTGCTCCCCTCTACCCCCTACTTTAATATTCTAACTCTGAGATTGCACTACAGTGGGGAAAGGGACCATTTTTCAATCCCCACTATAGTGCAATCCGCCCCAAAATGCCGAATCTGCAATGAGCGAATGTCACTGTGCATTCGCTCATTGCACATTCGAACCTTTTTGAGTTCGACGTTTGCAAACTTTGCAAACATCCTTTCGAACATCTGCTGTTCCCCCATATACAAAATGCACACATGAAGGTAAACTGATCTCAGTGTACTGGAAACCAGTGGGATAGCTTTTGACCGGCTCAGACCTGCAGAATTTTTTTCAGCCCCTAAGTACTTGGGGCCGATACAGGCATATCGATTGCAATAACCTCAATTACTTCCGAAGGCAGTGGAGCCAATGAGGTGAGAGCCTTGGTGGTTTTTGAGATTTTTTCAGTAGGTCCAGATTTCTCAGAAGACACTGGAGAAGACCTTTTCAGTCTTTTCTTCCCTGCTAGGAGACCTTGTAGATTGTGAGGAGGAAGAACTACCCAAATCTTCCTCAAAGGATGGTTTGAGGAAACCTTTCAATATCAACTTGTTTTTCCTCTCTTGATGGACTCTCGAACAAAAGAAATGACAAAAAGTACAAGTCTCCTGCAAGTGAATGGCCCCCAAACAGTATACACATACACTATGCCTGTCCGTTATGGACATTTTCTCAGTGCATTTTTGGCATTTTTTAAAACCCGAAGGTTTATGGTCCTTTTCTTTAGATTCTTTAGACATAACTGCTGAAAAAAAACACTAGGGGACAAGGAAAAATTAAGTTAAGTCCTCTAACTAAAACGGAGCTTAACTATTGGGGGGAAAGAACAAGCACACCACAGGAAAACCAAAGAGATGACTAGGTCTTCTAACTTAAACAGGCATAGCCCTGCTCAAAAAAGGGAACACATCATAGAATAAAGGCAAGTTGGGATTAACAGAGGACTAGGTCCTCTAACTTAAATGGGCCTAGCCCTTGAACAAAACGGTTCACTAAGATACCTAGCCTAAGGAAAGACTACACACAAGCCAATAGGTTAAATATCAACAGAACGGACTAAATAACAAGTCCTGTAATTCAAACTCACGCTATAAAACTAGAAACGAGCCAACAAGAACTCAACAGCAAATACTAAATATAGATAACTAAACTACCACTACAGGATACCAACAACAGGCCTGTGGAAAAACGACGGCCAAACAGTTGACAAAATCAGCGGCAACAATTTAGAATAAACTAATGTCTAACAGTAATGCTACCTACATTCTAAACAACAATATTCTAACTATCTAATAACTAACTACTAAGAGGAAAAACAGTCTACAAATATGAAAAAAAATTTAGAAAAGATTTAAACTTGGCTACGGCCAAGAAAAGCACTTCTGAACTTGTAAAGTGGCAAATGAGATCTGAGGATTGATACCACTGCATTATGGGATACCTACCTTGCCACGAGCCAACTTAGAGACTTCGAGCTTTGTAATCAGCTGAGTCGCAGCCAAGGATTGGCTTCGAACTCGCATGTAAGAATGAAGGCGAGAGTGAACTACATAACATTACAAATTTTGGAATTCAGTAGTTTCTTACAAATCAAATCAATGATAATGACCAAAGGTTGAGTCTTGGACCTCCTGGCGGCTACTACAGGTCTAAAAGATGGTTCAATGTGAATTTTAGGGGTCCTGAAAACAGAAGGAATAACAGGGCTGTCTAACTTTATAAAGTTGTAGGTTTGCAAATCTGCAGTCCCTTGTAACAATAAATCTAACAAGCCTAGATTGATTTTACTATAAGAGATGTGTACTTAAGTTTCTGGAAATCCTACTATATGTTTTTCATCTGCCAATACTTCTGACATCCTGATGGAATAAAGAAATGAGTCCAGGTAACCACCCCGCCCTCCCTCTTATCAGGTTTCATTACCCGAAAGGATCTATCGCTCCTTCTTCTTTCGGCTTCTCCCGTTAGGGGTCGCCACAGCAAATCAACTGTTTCCATTTCTTCCTGTCCTCTGCATCTTGCTCTGTCACACCAACCACCTGCATGTCGTCTCCCACCATATCCATAAACCTTATCTTAGGCCTCCCTCTTTTCCTGTTACCTGGCAGCTTCATCCTTAGCATCTTTTTCCTAATATACTCTGCATCCCTCCTCAGCACATGTCCAAACCAACATAATCTTGCCTCTCTGGCTTGGTCTCCACACCTTCCAACCTGGGCTGACCCTTTAATATACTTATTCCTAATCCTGTCCATCCTCCTCACACCCAGTGCAAATCTTAACATCTTCAACTCTGCCACATCAAGCTCTGACTCCTGCCTTTTTGTCAATGCCACTGTCTCCAACCCATATTACATAGCTGGTCTCACTACCCTCTTGTAGACCTTCCCTGTCACTCTTACTGGTACTTGCCTGTCACAAATCACTCCTGATGCTCTTCTCCACCCACTCCATCCTGCCTGTACTCTCTTCTTCACCTCTCTTCCACACTCACCATTACTCTGAACTGTTGATCCCAAATACTTAAACTCATCCACTTTTGCCACCTCTACTCCCTATCGCTATATAGGGATCTATCGCTGTTGATAAACTAATGCCTCCTTCTCTGTTGAGGTCAAGTTGAACCAATTTGGGAGGTAGTCACTGTGTAATCTCCTAAAACCTTGTTCACATAACCTCTTAAATGCTGCTACAGTAGGATTAAATGGGAGGTATAAAAACACTTGTTTTCATTTTACTGTTGGAAATGACTTACCAGCTAGTGATAAAGGACAACAAAATGTAGATTAACATTTAACATCATTTTTTTTAAACTTTTTAATATTCTTTAATATACATACTTATATACTACATTACATTTTATTCAACACATTAATTACTTTTATATTTACATGAGAAGGGTTGTTTTGCATTAGTAATTGATGAGTTAATTATGCATGGATTTTTCATCCCATTGGTGGCTAATTTCTTTAAATAGGGCATATGTTGTTTGCACAATTTTAATCTTATGAAGTTTTTTTTTTGAATAAAAGTGCTCAGTATTTCATCATTTTTGGATTTATTAAAGTTTTGTATTTGGGGATTTCTGTCTGCACTGGTGTTATTTGTTTTACATTTACAATTCTACATCTTTTTGTTGGTTCTCAGCTCTTTCATACTTGTCAACTTTACTAACAGTTTATTGCACCAATCTGTAAAATTCCAATTTTTTAAAAATAATATACTGGAAATTTCCATTATCACACTGTGTTAAGGAACATATCTGTCTAGTGGGCATTCCTGTCCCACATGATTCAAACTCATTTTCTCTTGGTGAAATATGTAAACCCTGCTGTGCAACAAAATATATTTTTTTAATTAACTGTGTCCACGCTTACTGCTGTTTTAAGATCTAATAATTAATAACTTTTATTTAATCATGTATTTAATCATGTAGACTCCTTCCTTTCGCACTTTAGTCTTTACTGCATTCATTACACTTGACTTGAATTTTATTAATTGCCTCTTCCACTCTTTCATTTTATTTCTACAAAACTATTTTCCCATGTAATATGATTTGTAATGAACACCAAAGAAATAATTCTATAAAACAGTTTTACTATTACATAAAAAAAACTAATCTCACTTATTAATCATTCTTCAAATTCTCTTAATTTAGTAAAATATGAAGCAATATGACATATGGTTGGTAGCTCATTATTTAAATTAATCTTAAAAAGAAGTTATGTACTTCACCACAACTGTCCATCTGTGTTGTCCATTTTCATTCTTCCTCAACTGATTTTGGATCTGATCCTCAGATCTGACTCTGCCATTACTAAGGCTCATGTCAACTAAGAAGCTCTTGAGGTTCTCACTTACCCATAATACACCCAGCCCCAAGTCACCTCAGATCTTGTTTGCTGAATTTACTAGAAAGAAAAATGTGTTTTAGAGAGGAAAAAAACATATCTGGAGTTCAATATAAAGGACAATGGTGTCACTGTAAGGATTCACTCTTCCGGAAATTTGTGAATAGAAGGGATGAGGCTGGCTGGAGGGAAGTTGAGGAAGAATGAAAATGGACAACACAGATGGAATGTTATGGTGAATACATAACTTTTAGTTATGTACTCACCATAACTTCAGATGTTTGGGATCCATCTCGCCTACATTCTGACTGATGGGTTCGGAGCCGATCCCTCGGCTCCGACTCGGCACGCTTATGCCAAAGAGCGAAGTCTCTTATTGGCTGAGCTTACTATATCCCAGGATGCACCACTACCAGTCCCCCAGATCTAGTTTGTCCGCATACATGCACCCACGCATGCACTGCTTATATAACATCGACAGATGATACAAGATAAAAACAGTAGAACTCAAACCGTTCAATCTCTTCTGATCTCCAAGGCAGGGGAAGGAGGGTGGGTATTAGGAATGTAGTAGATGGATCCCAAACATCTGAAGTTATGGTGAGTACATAACTAAAAGATGTTATGTGATCCTATCTCGCCTACATTCTGACTGATGGGACAGCGTCCTAGCACCTAAATCCTGGGTGGCTCACTGGAAAACACTCCTGAGTACCGTGGAACCAAATGATGCTCGCCCTTTAGATGCCACATCCAATTTATAGTGGGAAATGAAAGTGTGCTGGTTGGACCAAGTAGCCGCAGCACAAATCTCAGAAATAGCGAGCTTGGAATGAAATGCAATAGAGGTAGCCATAGCTCTAGTAGAGTGAGCTTTGACAGATGTTGTAAGTTGCTTATTTGAAGAAGAATAAGCCTGAGTTATGCAATCTCTAATCCATTTGGCAATAGTAGCTTTAGTGATGGTTTTACCCAGTTTATTATCTGAAAAGGACACAAACAATTGATCTGTTTTTCGAATTTGTTGAGTCCTGTCTAGATAGAAGCGCAATTGCCTGTGAACATCCAACGTATGCAAGGTGAATTCCGCTTTGTTTGAAAATTTTGGAAAGAAAACTGGTAGCTCTAGAGATTGTTGGAGACAGAGATTAGAACAAACTTTTGGGACAAAAGATGGATTAGGTCTAAGTGATACTCTATCCTTGTGAAAAATCAAGTACGGTGGTTTGATAGATAGGGCTTGAAGTTCTGAAACTCTTCTTGCAGAGGTAACTGCAATTAAGAAGGCAGTTTTCCAAGACAGATATTTCAACTCACATGTAGCAGCCGGTTCAAAGGGGAAGATGTTAAGGCACGGTACCAAATCAAGATCCCACGGAGGCGCAGGATGAAAAACTGGGGTCTTAAAAGCAGAGCACCTTTCATGAAAGTTTTACATAATCTGCTGCTCATCAACGGTGGGTCTATGGATTCGTGAAATTTGGAGATAGCTGCTAGTTGGACTTTAATAGTAGAGACTGAAGATCCTTGATTAAACAAGGATGTTAAAAATTTCAAGACCTCTGGTATCGGGGCAGTAATAGGGTCTAAGCCTCTGAGTTGAGCCCAGATAGCAAACCTCTTCCACTTACTGTGATACAATTTCTTGGTGGTGGGTTTGTGGGCTGAAGATAAAATGTGAATAACTTCCGGGTCCAAGGTATGATTTCTGACTAAAGTCGGAAGTGGAGGAGCCAAGCTGTTAATTTCAAAGTGTGAAGGGACTGGTGCTGTTATCCCGACTGATGAACCAGAAGGTCTGGAGTTAGATCCAAAAACCAAGGACCGTCCAGAGTATATTTCTGTAGGTAGGGGAACCATACCTGACGAGGCCAGTACGGAGCAATTAGAATCATTGTGGACCCCAATTGGGAAGCTTTCTGGATGACTTTGGGGAGGAGTGGAACCGGAGGGAAAGCATAAAGCAGTCCTGTTGGCCAAGGTTGGACTAGAGCATCCGTAGCTGCCTCCCCTTGACGCGGGGTCAAGGAAAAGAACCTTTTGCACTTCGTGTTTTGTGGTGTTGCAAACAGGTCGCAGCACAGAATCCCCCATCTCTTGAAAATCTGAGCTGCTACTGTTTCGTTCAGGGACCACTCGTGAGGAGAGAGAATAGTCCTGCTCAGTCCGTCTGCCAGTACATTGGATTTTCCTGGAATGTGGGTCGCTACCAGGAAGCGGTTGGTAGCCACTGCCCATTCCCACACCCTCATGGCCTCTCTGCAAAGGGGGTAAGATCTGGTCCCTCCTTGTTTGTTTAGATACCAGACCACCGACATGTTGTCTGTGTGGATAGCGATGATGCCTTGAGGGAGAAACTTGTGGAGGGCTTGTAGGGACAGAAGTACAGCCCTCATTTCCAACACATTGATATGGAGAAATGTTTCGTTTGGAAGCCAAGAACCCTGAACTGACCTTCCCAGACAATGCCCCCGTCTGGGAGGCATCCGTTGTCAAGGTGGCCACGGAGGGCTATAACAAAAGGTCTTCCCTGATTCAGATTGGATGGCAGAAGCCACCAGCGGAGGTCCCGTTTGCACATTTCTGTAATCAGTATGTGATGATTGAGGGGGAGATCCAGAAAAGACCATTGTGTCGATAACCGCCACTGAAGAATCCTCATGTGCAATCTTGCCAGAGGAACTAGGAGAACCGTGGCAGACATTGAACCTAAAAGTTGCAGGACCATCCTGGCTGGGGCTTTGGATCTTAGAAGCAGGGCTCGGACTTGACCTTGTAATGTTTGTATCCTTTCGGTAGGAAGGAAGATTCGCATTAATTTTGAGTCTATCTCTGCTCCTATGAATCTTATGCGCTGAGAAGGCAGCAAGACAGACTTTGACCAGTTGAATGTAATTCCCAGGGAAGCACCCAGGGAGATGGTGGCTTGTAGGTTCTCTAGTAGTAGATGCCTGGTGGTGGCAGTCAGGAGCCAGTCGTCCAGATAGGGAAACACTTGGAATCCGAGACTCCTCAGGTGAGCAGTCACTACTGCCAAACACTTGGTGAACACCCTGGGGGCTGTGGTGAGACCAAAGGGCAGTGCACAAAATTGGAAATGACTGTCTCCCAGGCTGAAGCGCAGATACCTCCTGGACGCCTGATGTATCGGTATGTGATAATAGGCGTCCTTGAGATCTATGGAGCACATCCAAACATCTTTCTCCAACAATGGGAGAATGGATTGTAAAGTGACCATTGAACTTGGACTTCATGACGGACTGGTTTAGTTTGCTGAGATCCAAAATGGGTCTCAGGTCCCCTGTCTTTTGGCACTAAAAAGAACCTTGAGTAAGTTCCTAATCCGATCTGGTCTGCGGGGACCGGTTGGATGACTCCTTTTCTTAGCAGCTTTGAGGTTTCTACGGCTGCAATTTCCCGTTGACTGGGTGGCGGGTCCGGGATTTTTGGACGGTGGGGGTGAGTGTGTGAAGGGAATGGTGTAACCTCCGGCAATAATCCGAAGCACCCATCTGTCCTGAGTAATAGCCTCCCAGGCTTTTAGGTGCTTGGCAACGGCACCCGACTGGCTCGAGCAGCACAGCCGGGCAATCCCTCATGGAATGTGGGAGGCTGAAGAGCCACGAAAGGACTCGCCGTCTCCAGTGTTGCGGGGGCCTCTGCCGCCTCTGGGACGGCGTCTCCCAGAAAAATTTCCCGTCCTCTGCCTCTGGAAGGGAATCTTCCTGCTGTTGGGGAAAGAATTTCTGTGATTTGGAACCACATCTTCCCTCCTCTTTTAGCCTTGGGATAAGGCCGAAGGGAGTGGAATAACGTGCTCCTACGGCAGATAAAGTCTTTCCCTCCTGCTCACAGCGGTAAGAGTGTCTTTACCTTGGGTCCAAACAAAGAGGACCCATCAAAGGGAGCGTCGGCAAAGGAAGACTTGAAGGCCTCTGCGAAATGACACAAACGGAGCCAGGCTTGTCTCCGAGAGCCACGCCTGTGCCTGCCGCTCTGCCCCCCTTCGGCCGCATATGAAATGAGCCTCATGGACGAGTTAGAAATCGAGTTGAGGATAGCCAACTGAGAGCTAACCGACTGGGCTAGCTGCTCAGGTAGGTTACCTGAGAGGGAGTCTGAGAGCTCCTTGACCAGATCCCTCTGTAGTCTGGTGAAATGTGCCAAATAATTCAGGGACCTCAGAGTAAAGGCCGCTGAAGTCAGGGTGCGCTTCCCGTACCGGTCCATGCTCCTAGACTCCTTATTAGGAGGGTGGACGGACGTTGAAGCCTCTGCCACATCCTGCTGGGTAGCAGATGCCACCACCATGGCATCTACAGCCACTCCTTTCGTCAAGAACTCCTTCTCGGGTGGGGCAGACAAAAATTTGTTAGGGCGAGAAGGCACTGGTTCCACAGTATCTGGATGTTCCCACGCCCTCCGACAAACCAAATCCAGGAGCTCGTCGAAGGGTGGAGACACCCAGGAGGCGGAGGGCTGAGCCCCGAAGGCCTTGAGAAACACCGACTCATCAGCGGAGGGGGGTTTGGAATTCCAGCCGCCTCGTTGCTTAAGGATCTCTAGAATGTCTGCAAATGAGACATCATCCGAGGACGACTTTGGGGACCCCTCCGCATCATCAAGATCAGTGTCCGATGTAAGAGACTCGTCGGGGAGTCCACGTGCTTCCTCTTGCACGATCTCTTCCTTGGGGCTCCTCCGAAGACAACTCCGAAGAACCCTCAGGAGGAGGGAACCCCAGTGGGGGTAACCTCAGGCCCGGGCTCCGCTGCCTAGAGACAGGGGAACTGCCAAAGACCCAGTCTCCATGCCCAGGAAGGTGCCGGTAAAGCCGTAGAGATGGCCGAAGTAGACTTGGCCAAGGCACTCCTCATAGCTCTGAAAGCCGGACCCCCAGAATCCTGGGAGGGTCCGGTCCCCGGAGCCATGATAGCAGACGGAAGTCCCGCGGCCGAAGCACCGAGAGGGAGGCTCGGAACAGACAGCATTGGTCCCGAAACGTCACCCCCGGGTCCGGCCGAAGAAGTCCGTGTGCTAAACTCGGACCCGAAGGCCGGGGTTGGAGTAAGGATCGGAGCCGACCCTAGGATCTCTACTGGCTCCATCAGCACCTGCTCCGACGGAGCCGAAGCGGTAGGAGGAGGAATGGCAATGGAGTGGGCTATCGGCTCCGAAGCCAATTGGGTCGGAGCCGAAACAAATTTCTGAAAGACTGGGGACTGGAACAGTCTTTGGAGCACCCTGTCTATGTCCGAATCTGACATCCTTGATGACCTGGAAGAGACCGAATGGGTCCGAGTAGGCCTCTCCAACGGCTCCAAGGGACTAGGGGACCGGCTCCGAATCGACGCTACAATTATCGGCGCCGAAGGAATGTCCAAACCAATTTCCATCGGTGCCGAAGAGGACTTCGGCGCCGAGGAGGAAGTGTCTGAGCGGACAACCTTCATCGGCTCCGAGATCAGTGGAGCCGATGAAGATGACCCGCCTCTCGATGCCCCAGACGACGGCTCTGAACCCAGAGGAGTCGAGGCTGGAGACATCGAGGCAGACCGTTCCGCCCTCGGCTCCGAAGTCCGTGGAGCCAAAGGAGAAGCCTGCCTATGTTTTTTGGCGGTCGGTTCAGACGGACTGGTCGGAGCCGACGCCCTTTTCTTTTTAGCAGAAGGAGAGGAAGCTAATGCCTCTTCAAATGAGGGTTTAATAAGGCCTTTTAATATAAGTTTATTTTTCCTCTCTTGGAGGACCCTCGAGGAAAACGCGTGACACACACTACAGGACTCCTGCAAATGTTTGGCGCCCAAACAGTACACACAGAGAGAGTGGTCGTCTGTGATCGACATCTTGAAACTGCACTTAGTGCACTTTTTAAATCCTTAAGGCCTAGGAGCCTGTGACATTATGGCAATCAAAAATAGTGAACTAGCCAAAAAACACAAAAAAACACACTGACTATCACAGAAAATTTTCTTTTCTCTCTCTTTTTTTTTTTTTTTTTTTTAAACAAGGACTAATCACAATACAAAAATAAAAGTAAAGGATCCAAGACCTCTAAAATAATAGGGAATTAGCCAGACAACGGGCTGACAGGGGAAGGCCCTTCAACTCAGATGGGACCTCTAGCCTGACAATACACAGTCACTACACAATATTTTACCAAGGAAAAATACTCATTCATACACAAAACACACTAGATAGCTGTTAAAACAGCTTTTTATTGAATTTTAAAGAAATTCCTGACAGGAAAGTAAGTGAAAAACACTACTTAGCTCAGCCAAGCTCGAGACCACGTCTTCGCTTGTTAGCTGCAAACGAGATCTGAGGGACTGGTAGTGGTGCATCCTGGGATATAGTAAGCTCAGCCAATAAGAGACTTCCCTCTTTGGCATAAGCGTGCCGAGTCGGAGCCGAGGGATCGGCTCCGAACCCATCAGTCAGAATGTAGGCAAGATAGGATCACATAACATCTTCTTTATCTCATGTTGTCCATTTTCATTCTATCCTCAACTGATGGGACAGAGACCCCAGCTACCTATAATCCTGGAGGACTCGAAAAAAAGGATATTCCTGAGCGCAGCAGAACCAAATGATGTCTACCCCCAAAGACCAGATCAAATTTGTAATGAGTAACAAATGTATGGGGAACAGCCTAAGTTGCTGTTGCACATATGTCATCCATACAAGTTCTGGATAAAAAGACTGAAGAAGTTACCATGGATCTAACTGAACGAGCTTGGACTGGTTTTGGCAAAGTAATACCCAATTTGTTACATATAAATAAAATGCAATCAGTCATCTGACTAAAGTAACTTTTGTGATTGGTTTACCCAATTTCAAGTCTGCAAAGGAAACAACCAATTATATTTTTCTGATCTCGTTCTGTGCAGATAAAAACATAATTGCTTGTGAACATCCAATAAATGTAATATGTATTCACCCTTGCTTGCAAAACCTGGAAAGAATACCGGTAAGTTAATGGATTGTTTGATATTAGATTCTGACACCACCTTGGGAAGGAAAGAGGCATTAGCTGGTAGCATCACTCCATCTTTGTGAAGATCAAGTATGGAGATTTTGAAGACAAGGCTTGAATCTCTGAAATGCGCCTAGCAGAGGTAATAGCTTCCACAACAGCAACTTTCCACGTAAGGTACTTAAAGTCTCATTTAGCTGCTGGTTCAAATGGGGACTGTATCAGAGCCTGCAGTACCAAACTGAGATCCTATGGGAGAGTGACTTGCAAGAAACATTTGCATAATTTATGGAGGCCAATGAAGCATCTTCAAATCCAATGTGAAAATTTGATATTGCTGCTAACTGAACTTTAATGGTGAAGGAACTAGTCCTTCTATAAAAGGTAAGGCCAAAAACTCAAGTATATTATGTACTGGTGCTGAAAAAGGATCAAAATTATTCTGTTGTGCCCAGTAAACAAATCCTTTCCATTTACTTGTATAAAGTTTTAGTTTAAAAGGTTTATGGGAAGATAAAAGTATATATTGGACATGGGAAGAGAGCATTGGTTGTCTGGCTACTAATGGAACTGGAGAAACCTGACAGTCAGTTGGAGGTTTGAAAGGTCTGGATGACCCATGCCCGTTGGGTGAGACAGGAGGTCTGGAATTCGATCTAGAATCCAAAGTTGATGAAGCAAGTGAGGCCAAAGGAAGGGAAACCAAACTTGTTGAGGCCACTAAGGTGCAATGAGGATGACTTTGCTCTTCAACCTGACAGCTTTCTGCAGAAATTCTGGAATCAATGGGATTGGTGGGCAGACGAAGTAGACTGAGGGGCCAATCATGGCATACAGCATCCCTCGGTGATTCCCCCTGTGGAGGGATTAGGGCCAAGCAGCTGCTGCATTTGTTGTTTATGGGAAGGCAAAAAAGATCACAGCAAGGCTGGTCTCATCGATGAAAAATTCTTGTTGAGACACCACTCGTGAGGTACACAAAGGGTATGGATTTGGTCCCTCTTTGTTGATGTACCAACCACTGAAACTGTCCATTTGAATTGCAATTGTTCCTGGAGGGAGAGCATCATGTAAGGCCTGCAATGTTAACAGCACTGCTCTCACCTCTAGGACACTGACATGCAAGTTGCTCTCTTTAGGGGACTACATACCTTGGACTGTTTTCCCCAGAAAATGCCCCACCCCACTCCAGCGGGGAAGCTTCCGTGGTCACCATGGCCTTAGGCCAAGAATGTGATCTGATTGAGTCCACCACCTTTAGATCTCTCTTACATGTCTGAGCGATTCGTATCTGAGTTGACACGGGTTGGCAAAGTATCGACCATTAAATTGCTACCATGCATTGGAGAATCCTCACAATCTGGCTAAAGTTAAATATATGTATTATGTAAATAGAAACACAGAAATTGTCTATGAGCATCTAGCTGATGAAACTTAAATTCTGCCATGTTGGAGAATTCAGGAAAAAAACACAGGTAACTCAATGGATTGGTTGATATTGACAATAGGGGCAACCTTTGAAACAAAGGAAGGACTGGTTCTTAAGGATACCCTATCTTTGTGAAACACCAAATAAGGTGGCTTAATCGATAATGCTTGGAGTTCAGAGACCCGCCTTGCTGAAGTTATGGCTACCAAGAATACTGTCTTCCATGACAAGAATTTAATGTTACACGTAGCTGCGTGCTCAAAGGGAGTTGAGGTGAGCTTCTGTAATACAAAATTGAGGTCCCATGGCATTACCGGATCAAAGACTGGAGGTCAGAGTAACAATGTCCCTTTCAGAAACACCCTACAAAGCCTATGAGCCATAAGGTTGGGCTCATTAGCAATGTGAAAGGTAGGAATTGCTGCCAGTTGCACTTTAATGGTTGCTGCAGCTGACCCCTGACTGAACAGTTGAGAAAGAAATTCTAATATCGCCGACATAGGCGCTGTATAAGGATCGATATGTCTCTCACGGGCCCAAATAGAAAATCTCTTCCACTTACTGGAATAAATCTTCCTGGTAGAAGGCTTGTGGGAAGATGATAGAATATGGGCCACTTCCGGGGAAAAATCATGAAGCCTGACTTAGGACGGTACTGGAGCAGCCAAGTGTCAATTTGAGGGTCTGGATGGAGGGATGGAACTGTCCTGACATATGAGTCAGCAGATCTGGAGCTGGGTCCAGAATCCAGGGCTTGTCCATTAGATAAAGTTGAAGGGAAACCAAATCTGACTAGGCCAGTGTGGGGCAATGAGGATCAATTTGCTCCCCAAAGACCGTGCTTTCTGAATGACCTTTCATATCAGAGGTAATGGTGGAAAGGCGTAGAGAAGACCAGACGGCCAATCGTGAACCAGAGCATCTCTGGGTGTCTCCCCTTCCGGGGGGATAAGGTGAAGTAGCTACTGCATTTGGCATTGAGGGGACTGGCAAATAGATTGCAGCAAGGCTCACCCTATCTGTGGAATATCTTCTCCGCAACAATTGTTCGGGGACCACTCATGAGGCACTAGGATAGCTCTGCTCAGCCTGTCGGCAATCACGTTGGACTTCCCTGGTATATGCACTGCAACTAGAAAGCGCTGGGAAGACACCGCCCACTGCCAAACTCGAAGTGCCTCTCTGCAAAGGGGGTATAATTTGGTTCCTCCCTGTTGGTTCAGATACCATACCACAGACATGTCTGAGTGGATTGCAAATGTCCCTAGAGGGAGAAAGCTCTGAAGTGCTTGCAATGCTAATAGCACTGCTCTTACCTCCAAGACATTGATATGCAAATGGGTCTCGTGATCCTGCCACGTGCCTTCTTGGACTGTCCTGCCGAGATAATGCCCCCCCCCCCCGATCTGGGAGGCATCCATGGTCACCGTGGCAACTGGAGAAGAAGGAACAAAAGGCTTGCCCACGTTGAGATTGCTGGCCTGAAGCCACCATAGATAGATCATAGATCCTGCTTGCACGTGTCTGTAATCAGAATAGAATGGGAGAGTGGAAGATGCTGTAGTGACCACTGGGTGAAAATCAGCCACTGAAGAACCCTCATGTGTAGTCTGGCAAGGGGAACTAGCATGATCGTGGCAGCCATGGTCCCTAATAACTTGAGGACCACTTTTGCCTTGACCTTCCCCAATGGTAGTAAGGCATAGACTTGCTGTTATACAGCCTGAATTCTCTCTTCTGGTAAGAAGGCTCTCATGAGCACCGTATCTAGTTTGGCGCCGATAAAAGTGATACGGGGCCAGGGCAACAAGGCAGATTTTTTTCCAATTTAGAGTAATTTCTAACCTTTGGCACAGTGTAATGGTGGCATCCCTGGTCTGTAACAGTAGATGCCTGGTGGTGGCAGAAAGGAGCCAGTCATCCAGGTACGGAAACACTTGGAATCCCTGATGTCTCAAGTAGCCGTTACCACTGCCATGCATTTGGTGAACACCCTGGGGGCTGTGGTGAGACCAAAGGGCAGAGCATGAAACTGAAAATGACTGGCTCCCAGCCAGAAGAGTAGATGCCTTCTCGATGCCCTGTCCATCTCGATATGGTAGTAAGCATCTTTGAGGTCGATGGAGCACATCCACACATCTTTCCCTAACAGGGGGAGTATTGACTGTAAGTTGACCATGCGGAACTTGGACTTTTGTATATGAAGGTTCAATTGGCTAAGATCCAAGATGGGTCTCAGGTCCCCTGTTCTTTTCGGCACCAAAAGAATCTGGAGTAAGTCCCTAATCCTACTTTGTCTGTGGGGACAGGCTGGATGGTTCTCTTTGAAAGCAATTTATTTCCAGAGTTGCGGAATCCCTGTGACTGGGTGGAATGTATGGGATTCTCTTGATTGGCGGAGGAGGAGAATAGAAGGGAATATGATAACCTCTGGAAATTATCTTTAATACCCACTCATCTTGGGTAACATCTTGCCAGGCTTCTGGGAATAAAGAAATGCGACCCCTGACCGGCTCCAAAGATGCACAGTTGGACCTCCCTTCAAGAGCGCTGGTAGGGAGAACCACAAAAGGAATCACGGTACCCCTGGTTATGCGGGCCTCCTCTGCCTCTAGGGTGGCATCTACCTGAATTTCCACCCCCTCCCCTGCCTCTGGAGAGAATCACTTTGTGCGCCCTGCAAAAACCTCTGCGACGTCCTGAACCACATTTTCCCACCCTTCTGGCAGACAGGGTTTTTCCTTCCTGCTCGCACCGAGTGAGAGTGTCCTTCCGTACAATGATGAACCATCAAAAGGGGTCGTTGGTGAACGTAGACTTGAAGGCCTCCGCGAAATTGCACAGGCGCATCCAGGAGTGTCTCCTAAGAGAGACTCCAGGACCCGCTGCCCTAATCGCTCCGTTGGCTGCGTATGAGATCAGCCTCATGGAGGAGTTGGTAAGGGAATTTAGGGTAGACATCTGTGCACTGACCTTCTGTGCCACGGCATCAGAAATGTTACCCTGTAGAGAATATCCTAGCTCTTTTAGGAGATCTTTCTGGAGCCTCGTAAAATGCGTCAAGTAGTTCAGCGACCGCAGTGTAAAGGCCGCTGAGGTAAACACATGCTTCCATTACCTGTCCATCGCCTGGGACTCTTATGCGGATGGATGGTAGATGAAGTTTCAGCAAGTTCCTTCTTGGTGGCTGCTGCCACCAGCATGGCATCTACTGGAACGCCTTTTGTTAGATATTCCTTCTCAGTGGGGGAGAGGCAAAACTTATAGGGTCTCCTAGGGACCAGTTCCACAGTATCAAGAGTTTCCCACACCTTTCGACAGACAAGATCTAGTAGCTCATCGAAAGGGGGGGAAAACCCAAGAGATGGAGGGTTGAGACCTGAAAGCCTTCAGGAACCCCGACTCCTCATCAGAAGGGGATTTGGTGGGCCAGCTGCCCCTCTGCTTCAAGATCTGAAGGATTTCTGAGAAAGATATTTTCAGAAGACTACTTGGAGGACCCCTCTGACTCCTCGAGGTCAGTGTCCGATGTGACAGACTCATCCGGGGAGTCAAGGTGTTTCCTCTTATACAATCGCTTCCTGGTGGGCTCCTCAGGCAAAAACTCTGGGGAGATGTCAGAAAGTTGGGGGCCACTCATGGAGGTATCCTGAGGCTTAGGGTCTTTGCTGCCCAGGGTAGAGGGTGATCCGAAATGGACACTGGTGCCGGAGGGGGCAGAGTATCGGTGCTGTAGGATTCAGCTGACGACTTGGCCAGCACGCTCCTTATAACCTCGAAGGCTGATCCCCCGGCTCCGAAGGCCGACTAACTGTAGAGGATACAGTAGTAGCCCTCGGCGCTGACGAGATGAGGCCCGAAGCAGATGTCGGGTCCAAGCTCATTCGAGCCGAGTCACTGAGAGGAAGGCTCGGAACCGATGAAGATCGATCTGAGCCCTCCCCTCGGGTCAGACCTGAGGACCCTCGACCCAGTGGACGGAACCGACGGGGTTGGAGCAGAAATCAGAACCAAGAGGCCGGGCGAGGCTACTGGAACAGACCTAACGGCACCCGACGGAACCGACAACTCTGGCTCTGAAGGCGAGAAAGGCTCGGAGGAACAACAAAGGATGAAGAGGCCATAGGCTCCGGAGCCAACTGGGTTGGAGCCAAAATCAATTTGGCCAACACCGATGACTGAAGCAGTTTTCTCACCACTCTATCAACGTCCTCATCGGAAAGGGACCTGGAGGATATAGTTGGAGATCTGGATGCCCCTACAGAAGGAGACTTGCGTGAAGGAGAAACCGGTCGAATAACTGGAGACCAGCTTTGAACCAAAATATCTGTGACCGGCTCCGAAAGGCTGAGAGCCGACACAGACTTAGTCAAGACACTACCTTCTGTCAGCACCGAGGACAAAGGAACCGAAGGAGGAGAAGCTGTGCTAGCAACTTTCTCTGGTGGCTCCAAAGAAACAGACAGAGCTGGAGCATGCTTCTTAGAAGTCTTTTTGTCCTTTTTAGCTGGAGAGGATAAGGCACTGGAAGACTTAGCCAAGTCTTCCTCGAAGGAGTGTTTAAGCAGTCCTTTCAAAATGAGTTTGTTCTTCCTCTCCTGTAGTACACGGGGACTGAAGGAATGACAAAACAAGCAGGACTCTTGGAGGTGAATAGCCCCCAAGCAGTACACACACCTAGAGTGCCCCATCAGTCAAAGACATTTTATTGTTGCATTCAACACACTTTTTAAAGCCCGAAGGCCTGTGTTCCTTAGAATCCTTGGTCATGCTGAATAAAGGAGAACACACAGGTATAAAGCTATATGTACACACACTGGACCCAACTAAACCCCGCACGAGAAACTAGAGCCTCTAACTAAAAATGGCCTAACCTGTCTAGACGGGAAAAAGACTACGGGGAGGAATAGGTCCTCTAACTTAAACGGGCCTAGCCCGGGGAAACAAAGGCAGGATAGCACCACTAGCCAGACACGACAACACTAAAAGCTAACAGAACGGAGCACCAAACCAAAGACCACACGGAAACAATGGGGAAGACTAGGTCCTCTAACTGAAACAGGCCTAGCCCGTGGGAAGAAAGGAAACGAATGGGATACCAAAATCGCCAACGAAAAGGCCATAAAAACAGCAAGAGAAACAAAACAAAGGCAGTACAACACCACTACCACACACAGAGCTATGAAAACAGCTTTTTTGAGCAACAAGTCAAAAGTTTATAAAACGTTTATAAAAAAGTATACTTAGCCACTTCCAAAAGCGAGACCATGTCTGAGCGTAATGAATGGCAAACGAGATCTGGGGAATAGACCTGTTGCATGATGGGATACCTCTTAGCCACGAGCCAATTAAAGACTTCGAGCTAGAGTATGGCAGAGTCAGAGCCGAGGTTCGGCTCCGAACCCACAGGTAAGAATGAAGGCGAGATTGGACTACATAACATCAGTAGAATTCTGTTCAGAGTTCTCTCTTGTGGTCACCACCATGACCATGGCATCAACGGGCACACCCTTGGCCCAAAACTCTTTCCCTGAAGGTGGTGACAGAATTTCATCCGGCCTCCTGGGTATGGGTTCAACTGTGTCGGGTTCCTTCCACGCCCACTGTGAGGTCAGCTCAATGACCTCATCGGTGGGTGAAGTAACCCAGGAGGTAGATGGGACAGTACCAAAAGCATCCAGGAATACAGATTCCTCAGATGAATGGTTGCTGGACGTCCAACCATCTCTCAATTTTAGGATCTCAAGGATGTCTCAAAATGAGATATCTTCAGGACGTGATAGTGGAAACCCTTCACCTTTAGTGAAGTCCGTATCATCCGTAACGACTCTTGTGGAGAGTCCGACTGCTTCCGCTTACATTTTTTTTTCAGTAGGATGCTCTGAGGAGGTATTAGAAAAAATAGTAATTCCCTGTTGGGAAGCATGGGGGCCTGGGATTGACAGTCACTATATAAAGGGATAACAAGGCTCCAGGCGCAGTGACGTCAAGATAGAAGGGTAATCCAAGGAGGCTGGATCCGTCCACTCTGCTGGAGCAGAGAACACCTTATTCACAACCTTAAAGGCAGATTTCCCTAGAGAGAGAAAGAGAAGGCACCGGCGCCTAGCAGACAAGTTTCTGGGCCACTGTCCTCCCCTGCTCCAAAGGCAATCTCCCTGAGGAGGAAGCCGGAGCCAAGCTATCCAGTGCTGATGCTCTAAAGCACAGACACGGTTCTGACAACCTCAGAGTTCGAATCCAATGCCTAGGACCTGACAGAGACACTTAAGATCAGACAGCCCTCCTGATCCAACTGAACTGGAGCACTCAGGGTTCGCTTCATTTCTGATGATGACAGTATCTTCGGATCAGAACTAGATGGAGCCGAGAAACAAAGATCCAGAGATTTCAAAGCCAACATAGGGATAGGAGGAGGAACTTGAGGTGGTGGAGTTGTCAAAGAACAAACCTTCTGACCCAAAAGGGTAGGAGCCAGAAGGAGACCCATCTGACTCTGCGTCGAGAGAATCTTCCTCACCATTCTTTCCACATTCTCTTCTGTCAGACTTCTGGATGAGTGAGTGAATGAAATACAGGAAAACTTGGAGCAGTGCCTAGCCAAAAAATAGTGATGGGATCCTTTAAGGTAAACTGATGCAAAATAAGTAGTCCTGGATAGAATGACAAAACTCGAATCAGACTGATCACAGAGTTTTGCTGTCAGCTCCAAGAAAGTTGGGTCCACAACTATCTTCTTTTTCAGATCCGAGGGGGAGCCTGTCGACCTTGTCGGATCTAATCTTTTACTTTTCTTAGCCAGCTTAGAGACCAATGAGAATGAGGTTGAAAGTCTCAGGGACAAAGATTTAATGTCTTTACTCTTAGTTTTGGGGAGTTAAGCCCCAGATACAGCCTCCTCAAAAGCAGAAGGTAAAAGACCTTTTAGAATTAGTTTGTTTCTGCTCTCATCAAAGGCCCTAGGATTAAACCTGTGGCAAATGGAGCAATCTTCTTGTAAGTGTAATAGGGAAAGGCAATATACATACAAGTGTGTCGGACATATGTAATTTGTATCCGCATTCAACATTTTTTGAAATCAGCTATATTTTTAACTGCCATCATAAAAATAAATGAAAAATTTTAAACAAGAAAAAAATCCTCTCTGCTTTTTTGCTTTGGTAGAAGAAAGTAAAGAAAATGCCAACAATGGTAAGACGTAGAAATACACAGCACAGTAGGAACTAAACAGTAGAAAAACTACTAACAATAGTAATCTACAAATCATATGATGGACAAAAATAGATGAAAGCACTAAAGGAATGACAAATGAAACAATGGTAAGGGACTAAGAGAATACTTTAACAATCCAATCAAATACGTAGTTAAAGTAGTTAAATTTGAAAACATTTACCTAGCAAAACTCGAGAGCAATGATCAAACATCTTTCGCAGAAAGTGACAAATGAGATCTGAGATCTGAGGTGACAAGAGTGGATGCATTATGAGTAAGGGATGAGCTCAAGAGTTTCTTGATTACCACAAACTTTAGCAATGGCCAAGTCAAATCTGAGGACTGGATCCAAACCCATCAGTCGAGGGTCGCATGAAAATTGACATCATATAGTATAGTTGTGTAGATAAAAGTACCACAACAGTAGATGTTTGAACTGATCAATGCAGCAGTAGCCTAAGCTGTATGGGATGTATCCTGATGGACAGTTTGCAATGTTTTAGGGCACATTCCTCATGCTCATACAACTGTTAAGAGTATAAGGGTAATTTGATATGAAAACAGACATATGGGCACTCAAAATCAGAGCTTTCTTCACTCAGAAAGGGAGGCTAGAGACCTGCCAACAAAATTTGTATTAGAAGAAGAGGAGAAGATGGTGACTCTCCCACCCTGGCAAAAACACAGGGTAAGGAGAGCAGGTTTTTTTTATAATGCTTCCAATTCCTTTCCAAAAAGCAGCAGAAGTAGGCACATCCCTGCTAGAGTGGGTTCTTGGTTTGGTTATTCTTATCATGGCAAAACAATTCCAGACAAACTAAATGGCACGAGACAACCATTTAGAAATAGTCTGTTTTGATTCAGATTGAAATTTTCTTACCTTTATAAAAATAAATTGATTAGAATTCCTAAAAGTCCTTTGTCCTGTCAATATAGCATGAGTTGTCTGTGGACATCCAGACAATACAAAATTCTTTCTTCTCCTTATCTGTATGTTCTGGAAAGAGAGAGAGAGAGATGAACAGACTGGCAAACTAAACTCTGAGACAATTTTGAGCATAAAGACAGCGTTGATTTTTAAGGATACCCCATGTTTGTAAAAATTAGATAAGGTTGATTGACCTAAGAGCTTGTACTTCAGATACTATTGATGCAGAAGTCAGAGCAACGTGCAACACTGTTTTTCATGATAAGAACTTCAATTGGCCTCTTGAGCTGGTTCAAAAAGAAACTGTGTAAGCTTATCAAAAACAGGGTTAAGCTCCTAGGGAGGAACCACCTGATTCCTAGGTGAAAGGATATGTAAAATCCCTTTCAGAAAGTACAGCTGTGCAAGTCTTTACAAATTCTTCACTGCCTTAGGGACATTTTGGGTTATCTGCCATGGTAACCCAGAAATGACAAGCTTTCAAAAGCTCAGACTCTCCTCCCTCTCTTCCTTTGACTATATGATTACTTTAGCATATCCTGAGGGGGAAGTCTTCAGTTGACACAGGACATGAGTGTTCAGGCTTTTTCACTTACACAAAGGAAGAGAGGAAAGTACCTGGAGCCAGAATCATCTAGCAAGTGTAAATCTGCAGCCAGTCACAATACCAATATTAAAACCAATACCAGTGATGACAACTGAATCAAAAAGGTTGAAACCTACCAAAATCATGCACAATCTAGAGGATGGTGTGTGGGTGACTGAGCTTGTACTGTTACAGGTTAGAAGGTCTTTTGAAACTGTATTATGTTTAACATTCTCACTGCCTCAGTGGCATTTTGGGATGGAGATCCTGGAAAATGGTCTAAGCAAAGTCTACTCCGGACCTTGAAATGGAATCCATTTTGTAGTACTTTGTGAAGGTATGAAAAGAGGACTAGGATGCTGCGTCTAGAATGCTTCTAGAGTCCTATCACATTGGAGAGAATAAGGCCATTGGTTGAGTGAGCCATAACCTTGCATGGAAGAGATTTACCATGGTGGGAAGTAACAGAAAACAAGAGCAGTGGACAACCATCATGCAATAGTTAGCTTAGAGATGGTCTGACCTTTCTTAGATCCGTATAGGAGACGAACAGCTGTTCAGTATTCCTGAGGGGCTTTGTTCGGTCAAGGTAGTATCTGAGCTGTCTATGTGCATCCAAGGTAGGCAGAATCTTTTCTCCTTTGTTTTTTGGTTCAAGATAGAAGGATTGATGACTTGATTCAAGGTAAATCCAGAAATAGCTTTACACATGTATGATGGATTAGTTTGTAACACAACCCTGTACTTGTGAAAAATCAGACAGAGTTGGACACTGAGATTTTGCAGCTCAGAGACTCGCCTTTCAGATGTCACTGTAATGAGTAAACGTCTTCCAAGTAATGAACCTTAAATCAGCCTTAAATGCAGGTTCAAACAGGTAAGGTCAATTTGTCTAGAACAAAGCTGAAATTCCAGGAGGGAGGAATTTGCTTTTGAGGGGTTCTCATTTACAAAACTCTTTTCATAAACTATTTGACCACAAAAAGAAATGAAACGGGGGGGGGGGGGTCTATGGCCAGGCAAACAGACGGTTGCGAGACTCACTTTCTCCAAGTACCTCACAGAAGTATCAGAAAACTAGAGGGATCATAACCCTTTCAGGACACCTCTGTCATTGGCTACTCTCCACCTAGAAAACCTCTCCCACTTGTAAATGTAAGATTTTCTAGTTGAACGTTGTCTTGCCTCCTTAAATAGCTGCTGCACATTCACATGGTACAAGTGCATAAAAAGGTATCAAAACTGAATCATCCAGGTCAGCTGCAATTTTCTAAGCTGGGGTACCATTTGTCCCTGATGTTGTGTAAGCTGATCCAGTCTGTGAGGAAGCTTGTAGTAACTGCCCTTGGTTAATTCCATTAAAAGGAAGAACCAGCTTTGCCTAGGGCAAAAGTGGGTTGTTACAATGATGTTTGGTAATTCTTTCTGATTCTTAAGGAGGTGTAGACAGAAAATACTATTTTGTACTCACAAACCCTTTACTGCTCTACAAACCACCTGGCATTTACAAAATAGATACACTAAAGAAAATGCTGCCCCCCCCCACACCTAGTAGTTAATAAATGTATGCATAGTTTTCAGCAGTTCTCTAACAAACTATTAAAGATACTGTTTTGAGATCTGCAATCCTCTCTGTAAGCAAGTACTTTACAGGCATTACTTTAAACAGTTGTAAACATAACATAGTCTAAAAAAGTTAGAATGATGTACGTGTGATGCAAATAAAAAATGTACTATGTAGAGGACAAAGAGTATGCTTTGCTACACTCTTGTTTAGAAGTACCTTGGGAATCAATGAAAAGGGTGGAAAAGCATACAGGAACATTCCTAACTATGGAAATGATAGAGTCTGTCTTCTGAACATGGATGCAAGAATGTTGAGCAGAATTTTCAGCTGTCCGTTTTGAAAGGAGGCAAACAGATCTAGTCCTGGAAAACCTCTACAGAGAGCTTCTACTCATGAAGGTTTGTCCTGGATCTGCCACTTTGGTTTGCTTTGACAGATCATAAAAGGCATGAAGAGTCAGAAAATGCTGTACAGCCAAGCACCCAAGGCCATCTCTGCCATCTAGAAAAGAGGGTATGATCTTGTACCCCTCTCTTGCTTGTTCAGGTATCACATCACGGTCGTGTTGTCTGTGACCACTACAAGAGGACTCAAAGTCCGTAAGTGGTGAAGAACTTTTAAGACATGAATCACTGTCAACATCTCTTTTATGTTTATGTGCTTTGGTCTTCCCTAAGGACCCCACAAATCTTGTCCTTGAACTCTCATGGACACTAGTCTTCACACACAATCTGAAAAGTCTGTCTAGACAGGTTGGACTGGGGGTTTCCTGTTTCACAGTACTAGTACCTGGAAATCTAAGCTATGAAGGTGCTGCATCCAACAATTCAACCACCACTGACTTTTTCTCACATGTTGTCTAGCTAGTGCTATCATGAGGATCACTGATGCCACGAGGCCTTGAATTTTGAAGACCTTTAAGACCATATCTAGAAGACAGAAATCCAAGAAAATGCCCTCATACGTCAAGAACACAGTCTTTTAGCAAAAGGCCATAATTTTCTCTCTCTCTCTGCAATGGCCTAGGAAAACAATTCACTGACAGGGTGCAAGGAAGGACTTTTGAAAATTCAATTTGTTGCCCAGGCAGGAAAGGATGGATGTGACCTTGTCTAAAGACTAAGCACCTGGATAGAGAACCTGCACAAAACAGCAAGTCGTCCAAGGAAAACTGTGGATGCCCAGGGTGCTGCAATATGCAACCACTGCAGCCAGACACTGTGTAAACAGCCCAGGTGCAGCAGAAAGCCTAAAGGTTACTGCATAAACTAATAAGGTACACCAGTCAAGGCAAATAACAAAAATTTCTTGAAACTGGGAGCAAGAGTAACATGATGATAGCATTCCTTGAGATATAGAGTCACTGTGAAACAGTGGCCTGGAAGCAATGCTAGGACCAACTGCAAGGTGAGCATTCTGAATTTCAGAACTTTTACACAGGTGTTCAGAAAGGACAAATCTAGGATGGATCTCCAGAAGTGCTCCATTTTTGGTACCAAAACGATTCTGGAGGAAGATCCTTTGCCTTTGTGTATCACAAGAACTGGTTCTATGACCTCAGCTTCAATCATGACAGGAGCAGCAGAGGAAAATGCTCTGCCTGGTCTTGTGGGTGTGGGGGAATCCTCACAAAAAGGGGATGACTTTCTACCCATTGCCAAGTCTATCCTCTCAAAATTATTCTCAGACGCACTTGTCTGGGATTATTTGCAGCAAAGACTACATGGCTAAGAGAGAGCCTGGGGGAAGG
The DNA here is from genome assembly GCF_019279795.1 of Protopterus annectens. Taxonomy (NCBI): domain Eukaryota; kingdom Metazoa; phylum Chordata; order Ceratodontiformes; family Protopteridae; genus Protopterus; species Protopterus annectens. The sequence continues at coordinate 388,019,988 of NC_056738.1, read as the reverse complement.
AGAAAGAAAATGTACGGCAGGAGGGAAGAAAGGAGCTCTATGTCACAGCATAGTCATTCTTTTGCAGACGGTCAATCCTTTTTTTCAGAAAGGAACCTCTTCTTGTTTGGTTTGAAGAATTATCCTCCTGCCATTTCCTTTTAGATCGCTTACTTTTGTTTTGCTTGGAGTTTTGTTTGTTCTGCCCCTTGAAGGAAGAGAATAATAAATGAATAACAAAATGAAAGGAAGGGTGTATCCAAATGGGGCTTATCTGAGCAGTAAGATGGAAAACTCAGCACTGGATCCAGTGAAGAGTCAGAGGGCTTTCTTCTTTAGATGGTAGAAAAAGACTGAACACTCACTTCCTGTGTCAGCTGAAGGCTTCCCTTTCAAGATATGCTCAGCCAATCAGCTGTCACAGGAGATGGGGGAGGGGGTTGAGCTTTTGAAAGCTGGCCATTACTGAGTTACCTTGGCAGATAACCTAAAATGCCACTGAATCAGTGGGAATGATGAATATACTGTTTGTTTAGATAAAGAAAAAAGGGGGATTCACAGACAAGGTAGAAGTGGATGACATATGAATATTTATGGCAAAACAAGAAAGGATGGAAGATAACCCACATAAATTACACAAAACCAAAGTTGGTTGAACCTTAAATGAATCTTAGTTCAAAGTATGATACCAACTAAAAATACTTTCCACTTAGCAATATATGACTTTTTTGCAGCAGTTTTTTAGCCTCCTTTAATACTTGCTGCACATCCTCAGAGAAAAGGTGCATAAAAGGTACGGAATTTTATCATACCAGCTGTGAGTTGAATTTTCAGGATATGGCAGATCAAGGACCTCCTGTCTTGTATGACAAAGTCCATCCTGTGAGGTAGCTTTTGGGAACTGTCCTTGGCCATTTTCAAAAGATGGCAGAAGCACTACTGCCTGGGCCAAAAAGGAGTTACCGGTATATTTTTTGGAGTCTCTGTTTGGATCTTTAATATAACTAGTTATCAACTGAAATGGTGAAAAGGCATACAGGAATAATGCTGTTCATGGTAATGAGAAGGTGTCTGTCCTTCAGGCCTTTTTGCAAGGAGTCCTGAAGCAAAACGTCTTGAGTGCTGTTGTGAATGGAGGCAAACAGTTGTATCTGAGGTGTTCCCCAAAGGGGGATGACTTCCGGGATCACCCTGGGGTGTAACATCCATTTGAAGGGGATAGGACGTCTGGCTCAGCTGGTCTGAAACAAAATTCTTCTATGACAGAACATAAGTAGCCTAAAGAGACAAATTATGCTGAATTCCTAGTTCCCAGACTATTAAAGCTAACCGTAAAGGGGGTAAGATCTGGTTCACCCTGTTTATTTGTGTACCATATGACTGTGGTATCATCTCTGATGACTAATAGAGGTCTTAGGCTTCAGAGATGGTTTAGAAATCTGAGATAATTTATTAGTGTCTTGATATTTATGTGCTTCAATTTGTCTTGCTGTTTCCACAGACCTTGAACTTTCAACCCTATGGATACAGCTCCCCCTGTCAAAATCTGATTCATCTGTGGTTACAGACTGAGTGGGGATTAGAAGAGATAAAAGGACAGTGGGGTTTGAAGGACAAATTATTCACCGTCCATAGGATCACCTTTTGTTCAAAGCCCAGAACTGGAATCTGAAAAGAGAGGTCATGCTAGTGTTGGGTCTACAATTTGGGGAACCACTGATTTTTTTCTCTCATATGAAGTCTGATCATTGTAATCCTGAGAATTGCTGTAGCCATGAATCCTATTCAAGCATAGTCCCGGACTGTTAAAGTTTGACTGAAACATGACCAAAGCTGCCCTTGTAGAACTCTAATTAAGGAAGAAGGCCCAACACTATAGCTGAACATAGCAGACAACCTAGAAATACAATATTGTGAGATGGAATGAGAAAAGATTTTTCTAGGTTCATTTGAAATTCCAGACTGAAAAACAGGTTCTTAACAAAAGGAACAGATTATTGATAGCTTAGAAACGAGTCTGCAAATACAATGCAGTTGTTTAAATATGGAAATGTGTGAATGCCCTGTAACCTGCAATGGGCTATCACTGGTGCTAGATACTTTCTAAACACTCTTGGACCTGCTGACAACCTGAATATTAAAACAGAAAACTGATGATGTGAACCAATCACATTTTTTTTTAAATATTAGAAATCTGAGTATGGTAGTAATAGGAATAAGCATCTTTTAAACCTAGAGTTAATGGAAAACTAGCAGTCTGTCGACAGTAGTTTGAATTTTGATGTGAAGGTTTACAAATGAAAGGTCCGGGACAGGTCCCCAAGTTTCTTCCTTCACATAAACAAATTCTTGAGTAAAACCTTCTTCTATTTTTGTCTGTAGAACAGGCTCTGACTCCCTGAGACAGCATATGATCTAGAATAGGGAGAAAAAGGGAGGTTTGATTTGCTGAATGTGGGGGAATCCCTTGGAAAGGAGTCCCAATGTCAACTGTAATCTTTTTGAATGATTCTCAAGACCTAGGAAGTCTGAGGTAGTCTAGAGCCACAGATAAAAGTGAAGATCAGTAAGGTCACAGTAGGAAGAGAATGATGAGACAGATAGTTATGCTGTCTTCTTTAGACTGTCCTTAGGCAGGCCCCCTCCTTTATTTTTGAGACTCCCTGCCACTGCTAAGTTTGTTTGCCTGTCAACTGCTGGGAATTGTTCATAGCATTTCCTAAAAAAAACAAATGATCCTGGACAGGAAAGAAATTGTCTACTATATTTGGGAATAGGGAACTGAAATATCCAATAAACCCCTTGGATTAACTTTCCCCTTTCATCAAATCTTTTAAGGACCTCATCAGAAGAAAAAAAACAAAACAAATAATATCAATATACTATCCAGAGGTGCATTCAAACCTCTTCCAGATCAGTCTCATCTAATGTAAAAGCACATCTTTTCTGGGACCCTAAACATGTTTTGTACTGGGTAACTTGAAAAGCTAAGGGAGAAACCCACCATTTCCCCTTTTCTTTAACAGAGTCCCCATGAATGTTACTGCAGTAATTTCCACATGGCTTGTAGAAAATTATTTTATTTATTTACTTTAAGCTCCACTGTCTACCAGTTTTAAATGCAACACCCCTTATGTTACAGACAAGCATTCCATTTTCTCCCACAAGAGGCAAGTTGACTTGTATGAACTGTAGCATTTCCTCTGAGGTGTTCAAACTATATTACTTGCTCTCACATTGAAAAATGATCTGATGTGGCTTTGCCCCTTCTTTAGACATCAGAAGAAGTAATGTCTAGGCCCTTTCAGTGGTCCATGGGCACTGGTGTCACCACATTCAAAGCTCTTTGCAAGTATTTAGTTAGAAAGTCTACAATGAAAGCTTTTTTCACCCCCTATGGAACTAAACGAATACCACTCCTCAGTGATCCATTTTCCAGACTGCCTATTTTTGCCCTATAGATGATCCCTGACTGATGCAGCTTCTTGCAAACCTCTAGGGACATCTCAGACCCTATGAAATTACTGCATGCCTTTATGCCATTAATTTCTTGAGAATTCCTTCCCATAGCAACCTTAACTGCTACAGTGACTGACACAACTCTCACCATCTTAGTATATTTTGTACAGCTTCTTGCTCTATAACAAGCTTTCTGTTTTCCCAGCATATGTCATGTTAATACATGCTTAAGTAGTTGTCCACCAATGCACTCTAAATCTCTTAATAATCCATGTGTCGTTCTCACGCTTCATTGGTATTGCATTTTTTTCTAAGCTGCCCTATGGGCACACACTGCATTTAACGTTTAACTATTTAATTTACTTTGACCTCAAAAACTGTAGCAGTTGTATTAGATTTACTGCTGCTGTTTATTAAACTAATCACAGAGATCAGGTCTTAGGCTGCCATCAGCTGACTAGCTACATTCATTCCACACACACATTCCACTCAAATTCTTTATCATCATCACTTACTACCTGCAATGCATATCCATATTGACAAAACACAGCACAGACCTTTATACTATTTACATGAAGAAAACCTCAATGTACGTTGTTAGTGATATTTTGCATTATTGCTTTTACAGTTACTGTTAAAAGTTCTCAACCTCATATCTCTCAAATCAAGGAAAAAACAAAGATGAAGGTACAAAACCATGGAACATTCATTACTGACACTAGCGAATTACAATGCAGATATAAGACACAAATTAGGTTCCCCAGATGTAATTGTGCGAAGCTTAATCTCAAGCCTGAGAATTACCAAAAAAAAAAAAAAAAAAAAAACCCTACAAAACTACAGGAGAACAGCAAATGTTAACAACTGCAATCCTCCTTTTAAGATTTTTTTTTCCCAGGGGAAGTTTCTCCAAGCCCCACCCTACCACCCTCTCAATTACACACACTAACTCTGAGATGACTGCACCTCAGAAGAAAGGAAATACTCTGAGATACAGTGATTTTGAACATATAAAACTCCTCATTTTTGTACATTCAGGCTTGCTATTCTGGGACTGTGAATTGTCAATTTTGGAAAGTAAAACTGTTCATCACAAAATGACATGCATTTTCTGAAATAAAAATCTAAGTGCAATGACTTGGTAACGGTAATCCATAACCTTTCCTTAAAAAATTCCCAACTTTAGAAGAGAAAAATCATTTATTTTTCAAAAATCAGGAATACCGCAATCAGGGGCAACTACGATGCATGGTTATAGCCTTGGCCAAGGATGTTTCAGTGTTACTTCCTTAAGAAAGTGACTTGTAAAATATTACCACCTACCTGCTGTTTTCTGCTTGTGAAGATACCCACTGTGTACCAATGTCATCTTCAAACTGCTGAGGGTTATCAAAAAAATATGAGCGACTGCCAAAGTTCTGACCATTAATAATTCCACTTCTAGTCTGTTAAGGAGAGGAGACAGTAAAAAATTAACAAAGGAACTTCTATTACTTTCCAACAATAATAATACAAGACAAACAGCAGCTATGCAAGACCCTATCATAAATGAAAGTTATGGGTGCTCACCACAACACTAGACCTGTGAGCACACTGCTGGTTGCAGGAACCATCAAAACATATGTGACAGGCATAAAGACCACTCAACAAACAATTTCCCCAAGCTAACCACTCAGTATACATAGCTATCTTCAGAAACCTAAAAAATAAGAAATGGTCCTTTGGAGTTGGTGGGGGTAGGGGAAGCAAATACTGTAGCAGTGAAACTGAGTAAGTTTCAGATCTCTGTTGGTCTGGTGGGATCTCTTGGATGGCTTGCTTGTCTAACGGCTTTTTTATTTATTTATTTATTTTATTTTACATTTGTTGGCCGGGCTAGTCTAGCTGGACATATGTCCATTTTCAGTAGAGGCCCAAGGAGAAAAGCTCCACTAGTTATTACAAGTTTAAACAGAAACAGACAATACAGGTTATAACAGATATTATGATGGCAGCTTGAAAGGGTGTAATGTTGGGAGTTTTTTTGGTGATGGAGGGAAGTAAAGAAATGGGATAAACAGCCTCTGGTTACAATCCTCAACACCCATACATCTTTGTTAATGTGATGTCCATGCTTCTAGATGCAGAAACAAGTGTCCTCCAACTATGTCCGGAGCACAGTTGTCAGGCAACTGTTCAGGAGTGCTGATAAAGCCTCTTGGAGAAAGGACGTCTGAAGCCTCAAGTCTGTGGGCTACCCCTGCCATGTGGGCGATGTCCACTGTTAGAACTCCCCCTCAGCCCTGGGGTGAGGGCTACCTCCAGTAGTCTTCAGGGAGAATCCTTGAGACTTCCAGAACCAGTTTCTTATGTCCCTTCTGCTTTCTAGAGAAGGATCTCGGGGGGGGGGGGGGGTTAGAAAGGCATATTCTTACAGAAGAAAGGGTTTTCTCATATTTCTCAGTTCTAGACAGCATGTCCTTAACTACTGGTCTGAAGATAGGTGAACCATCAATAGGGGCATTTACAAATGACATCCTGAAAGGCTTTGCAAAGTTACACAGGTGCATTCAACCAAACATGTCTCCTTATAGCAATGCTTACACTTTCAGCTTTTGAGATGCCCTCAGTCATGTTAGAGAACAGGATGGAGGCCAGCTGCAAGTCCAAAGTTTTCTTGTCCTCAGCAAACATGGACTCTTAACAGAGACTTGGAGGGCTCCTTAGTCAAATTTCTCTGAAATCTTATGTGCGCCAGATAATTCAGTACCCTCAAAGCAAAGGTAGCTGAAGTGAAAACAATAACCTAGACACTCTGTTAGAGGAATGGACAGATGCGCTCTCTTCAGTAAGCTCTTTTTTGGTGGCTGCCACTACTACTATGGCATTCACTACCAGGCCCTTGCTCCAATTTTGATGATCCTTTGGTGCAACAAGACACTTACCAGGTTTGAGAAGAACAAGTTCTGCACATCTAGCTCCTTCCACGCTCTATGAAAGATTAGATTTAACATCTCATCAGCAGAAGGGAACTCCCAAGTAGTAGCTGAGTGGATCTAAAGGCCTTGAGAAACACTAATTCATCTTGGGAGGAGGCTTTGGAAGACCAAACACCTTTCTGTCTCAAAGGTTCAAGACTCTCCCATAATTAAATGCCTTCAAGTGATGATCTGGGGGATCCTTCCCCTTCATCGAAGTCTGCCTCTTCGGTGATCGACTCCAGTGAGGAGATGACATACCTCCTCTTGCACATACGATTCCAAGAGGCCTCTCCAGTGAGATGCTCCACAGAGGACTCAGAAAACTGGGAGAAATCTTAAATGTGGATCTGCTCATGGCTCAGTGGAACTGGCTGTCCTGATGGGATAAGAGCAGGATCAGGACCCAAGGCTATGCAAGGAGAAGAAAAACTGGCTAACAGAAAGACTATATTTATATAGGAAAATTTGTGAATATATATGTGTGTGTAGGTATATATATATATATATATATATATATATATATATATATATATATATATATATATATATACATACATATATATATATATATATATATATATAAATATACAGATATATATATATATATATATATACAGAAATATATATATATATATATATATATATATATATATATATGGAATACAGGCATAGGGTCGAAGACAACATCTCTGACCGTTACATTCTCCAAACCAATATATCAAAACTCGCAGTAGCGAACGCTCAGAATGTCGAGCACAATGCCAAATTCAACATTTCCGGTCGCATAATCACCACAACAAGGCCTACCGTGGGTCAAGAGGGGGGAATATTAGCCTGGCCGGCGTTCGGTATTTATGGGTTCAACTTTTTGCAAACTGGGGTCACTGCCTTAGACATTTAGGACATCGGACAACGTACGATTGCCTAAATGCATGTATTCCATATTATATATATATATATATATATATATATATATATATATATATATATATACATATATACATATACACACA
>NC_056738.1:387942577-387975077 GCF_019279795.1 Protopterus annectens | reverse complement strand
AGCTCAGTCTTATTCAGTACAGTTTGATGAGGCTCCAATATTTGTGGCAAACTGGCATCAAACGGACCAGCATCAGGATACTTTTGTCTTCATGGCCAAGCATCTTGGTCCTCTACTTAAATCTCTTTTAAGTCCGTTTCAGACAATGGTTTAAGTGTTATTCTACCAAAGTATTTTTGCTCCGACACTGTTTCAGTGTGTACATTCTGATGTTTTTGAGCACTGTTCAGGCTCAGGGCAGTCTTCATGCGAACTCTAGCAAACTTAAAAGATAAACAACCATAAGGTCTTCTAATGGCAAAAAATGGAAGATGAAACTCCCCATGTCAGCTCCACATTTATGAACTCTCATTGGTCTGCCTGCAGGAACAGAAGGACTGACAAAAGGTTGGAAGAAATCATATGTAGGGTCAAGCAAGAGGGGGTCCAGCAACAGATCTGTAAGTATGTGGTGACTTAGCAGCCAAAAGTACTAAAAAGCACATTGCAAAACCCGTCTCTTCAGTAAGCAAATGAATAGCATGTACAGGGCCAAAAGATACAGCAGGGACCAGGCAAGGACCCTGAGCAGCACCCTCACAAAGGCTGTCAATATCATGATTTCCTGGGCTCCTTCCCATGGCAGGAATGACTGGCAATGAGCAATATCCAACTTCATGCCTAAAAAGGCAATCCTCTGAAATCAGGTTCAGAGATGACTTCTTCTAGTTTATGGTTATACACAAGGACTGCAAGCATCAGAGTACAAACAACAGGGATGCTACCACTGAGTCCATGGAGAAGGCTACAAGGAGCCATTTATCCAGGAGGAGAAAAACAATGAAGCTTAAGCCATCATGGCAAATGTCGTGATAAACAATGTGGATGCTGACGAGCTCAAATAGCAACACTTTGTACTAAAAGAGATGCCTCCACAAAGCCAAATTCCTTATGTGAACTCCAAACACCAATCTGCTAAACTGTGTTTAACTATGCCCTGTGACACTATCCGATATCCCAAGAGGATTCCAAGGCAGGAGCAACAGACCTTGGAAAGTCTAATCTGGTACTGGGTTTCTTTTTCAGGAAGGATTCAAGTGCTCTATGGTGTGACCCAATATGACCAAGGTCTACTACCAGCTAGTCCAAAGTGATGTCACTCCTAAGATGGGTGAATGACGAGGACCATCCCCCGCAGATTCCCCCAGACTTTAGTCAGGAATACTGTGTCTCAGCCACTGGAATCATCCTACTGGGCAACTTGGTCAGCATATGAGCAGGTAAGAACATTTTATTACAGACAGCCTTCCTTGGGCAACTACGTTAAAACACACTAGATATCTGCAAGACAACAGACTAATCTTCAAATGTACATCAAAATGTTCAAACTAAGAATCAATGGACATTAGACTTACTATGACCTTCACTGTACCTGGCATTTTTGTAAGTTGGAGAAACTTTCCAGACACAGTCATTTTTATCACTTAGTCAAGGAAATCTCAATTTGTTCATACCTCTAGACATGGTACTTAAACCATGAATTAGGAATGCCCAACATACTTTGCTAATGTCCTCAGAGTACCTGAAGGCTTTAGGTAAGAAAGTACAGTAGTACGAGCAAGATCATTACAACAGCAGATGTTACAACAGAAGGATTAACCCTGCAATATCATTCAGTACCCATGATAATTATCCACAAGCAGCTGCCTTTTAGTTTCCCCATAGTGGATATAGACTCCTCTCCTTGCCTTGCCCAGAAATGCTAAACACGTTTATCCCTATGCCTGACTACTTTTAGCTTAATGTTCTGTTGCTACAGCTCTAAGTATGCTCCTTATCTTGAATGTCTTGTGACAACATTACTCCCAAGTATATTACTGACGTATCCATGTACAGGGTAAATTATTCAGTAAAATCAAGAGTCACTAATACTGGCATAGAACATGATGTTATTTTTGGCTCACTAAATGCTCCATCTGCCTCAAGAGATCATTACAACTTATCTGGGAGATTCCACATTTGAGACACCTATTAAAAGGGCAGGCAGTAATACTAAAATTAGGTAAAAAAAATTTGCATGTTACTCAGCTAACGAGAGAAAAGCCATCACCTGTTTTTTTTTTTTTTTTTTGGTCAATTTGTTATGGCCTCTATATTTTCCATTTGTGGTCTTAGTACTTAAGGTATACCAAATATTTGGATTCCAACATGCCTACTTTGCTTTTATTAGCATTCAGAGGCAATCCTACTGGTTATATGCCTTCTATCACAGCCTGCACCTCAGGTAAATGAGATTCCCAGTACTATGAATAAATTACTAAAGTCATTTGGGTATGCAGCTGCATATCGTCAGGGTGGTTTCAGTGTTGTTATCCATCAATCTATGAAAGGTGTCTGGTGCTCTGCAGGCCAAACAGTAAGGGATCATCGTGGATTACAATGGCTGGTTTTTTTTTTGTTTTGCTTTGTAGAGGACTGAAAGGTACTCCATTGTTAAGTCTATGGTAACTAAGTATGTAGCCTGTCACAGATTCTCAATCAACACATCAGTTTTGGGTATGGGATAGTTGTCAATCTCTGAAATGCTATTCAGTTTTCTAAAATCAGACTGATACCTGCTCCATCGGGCTTAGGAACCAGCACCTTGGGGACAGTACATTCACTTTGTGAATCTTCTATCACTCCTAAGTTGAGCATTTTTAAATTTCTCTTACAAATCATTCCTGTGACTCTGGTACCCTGTAAATAACATTCACTCCAGGTATTAAATTCTGTCTAATTTTCTCAAGTATTTCTGAGAATATTTATTTTCTGAACTTCTCTTATTTCCTGCTTTTGTACAAGAATCTCTCTAGCTGTACTTCAGGTAGAGATTATTTGAAATGTAAGAATTTCATCTTGCAGGATAACCACTGGACTCTCTGCTTCTTTCCAGGTCTTCAAAACATTAACACGACAGATCTGTGCTTCTTCTTTCCTTGGTTTATAACTTTGTAGTTCACAGCAATCAGCCTTTAAATAATGTCAGCCTAAAATTTATTTATTTTTTTGTAGAGGGCACTAACACTAATTCTAACTCCTAATTTCTGAAGTTAATTTCTCTAATTTAGGTATTTTTACTATGAAATTTTTATTGCATCTTCTGGGCTTTCTGCATGTGTTCTTTTACCATGGGAGACAATTCAGTCATTCTCTAATAAATGTCCTACTAAAGTTACTGTTTACTTACAACCACTTTACAATAACCACTTTTAAAAAAAAAACTTTGGGTAGTAATAATCTACAAGAATTTCTAATATTTTCACTGCACTGTTACTAGCATGTTCCAATCATACTTTTAAAATATATTATTACATCATGCATCGCAGATCTTACAAGTCAGTCTACATTACAAGTCCACTTACAAAATTTTAAGGCTTGTACTTCAGTGGTTATACTAGCCTTACACTTAGGTTTATCAATCTGTGTTAATCAGTTCTCCGTGTCCACGTGTCTTTAATGTCTCTCCTGTCAGCAGAGATGACCAGATTTATGCTCAATCGGACTCCTACCAATTTTCTCAGGCAGACTGTCACACAGTAGCACTCATATCATCCACCTGCACAGATTCTTAACAGCAGGCACATAACTATAGGAGGCAACTGCTCTGGCTAGTCTGCTGCTGCAGTTACACTAGCAACTGGTAGGTCTTCACCTTAGAATCCACAAGTGGTTTTAACAGCTCCTCCATGGTTGGATTAGACAAGAAAATAAAATAGCTCATTTGGCTTTTAGTTCAACAGAATAGTAACTTAGGGGCCTCTCATCCATCGCCCTTTCAGCAAACAGGCTGTCTTTAGAAAGTCCTTGGGTGCAGGCCTCACCCAGACTCTAGCTCACTGCTGCATGCGTTTTCACCTTGTGCATGCAACAGGTCCCGATTAGGCTAACAAACTCTATGACTTCTGGTTCTTCATGTAAGCTCCTGTTTACTCACTTCTAAACCTTCAAAAGTACAGTTGCGTACACTTACCATAAAGGTAGATGTTCGAGTGTTGCAGTCATTACATTTGGGTAATCTGCTGGTAGGTTGCCCTCAGTCGGCCTGATTAACAAAGTCTTGGGTCCTGCGTCAGTTGCTGTTCCTTCTTCCATGACGTCAGGTCGTCAGGGGTATAAAACATGCAGCCGACACCATTACATCAGTTTTTCTTGCCCCAGATGTTAGGTGCCCCCCAAATGGGGAGCAATATATATATATATATATATATATATATATATATATATATATATATATATATGTATATAATTTAAAACACAAAAAATATACCTCCAAACAAAAGCAAATACACCTAAAAGGCTTTTAAGCATAGTAAAAGAAAGGAGAGGTATAGTAAGTGGGTAACCAGGACTGCAACAGTGAATACACTCGAACATCTACATTTATGGCAAGTGTACACAGCTGTACTATGTTCTTCGTGTTTCACTATTGCAGTCATCACATTTGGGTAGAATCCCAAAGCTGTGGTTGGGAGGATGGATTTATACAGCATTAGGAGCAGCTATAAGGCTCTACAGGACAGCAGTGGCAAAGCCAGCTCTGGATTTAGAGAAGAGAGGTAAATGGTAATGTTTGGTGAACGTATAAACTGAGCTCCAGGTAGCAGCTTCTAGAATGTCTCTGGTAGGAACCCCTCTGAGAAAGACTGCAGAAGTAGATGCAGCCCTGGTGGAATGAGCTCTGATCCCCTTGGGGCTAGGTTTACTATGGTGCATATAGCAGAAACGAATATAATGGCTTATCCATTTGGAAATAGTCTGTTTTGAAATAGCCTTTCCCTCTGCCCCTGCAGCAAATGCCACCAATAGTTGTTCAGATTTTCTTAGAGATTTTGTCCTGTTTAAGTAGAATCTAAGTTGTCTGTGTACATCCAATGAATGCAGAATCTGCACACCCTTGTTCTGTGGATTGGGAAAGAAAGTTGGCAGGTGAATGGTCTGATTAAGAGCCACACTGGATACCACCTTAGGCATGAAAGTTGGATTGGTCCTGACAGACACCCTGTCCGGATGAAATATAATGAAAGGCTCCACTGCCATAAGAGCCTATAATTCTGAAATCCTTCTAGCTGAAGTGACTGCTAAAAGGAAAGCTGTTTTCCAGGAGAGAAATTTTAGGTCTGTAGTAGCAGATGGCTCAAAAGGAGGGAGAGTGAGTTTTTCCAAAACAAAATTGAGGTCCCATGCAGGAGTTGGCGCTCTCCTGGGAGGTCTTAAATTTTTGGCCCCTCTGAGATACTGCTTTAGCAGAGGATGGGAGAAGAGGGCAGGATGCTGTGTTGTAATGAGCTGAAATGGCAGAGACATGGATTTTTATGGAAGAAAAAGATAGGCCCTTGTGAAGCATCTCAGTTAAGTATTGCAGAATCTGAGGAATACTGGGCATTGCTGTGCTTATTCTATGTGACTGGCTCCAGGCACAGAATCTTTTCCATTTGTCAGCATAAGATTTTCTAGTACTAGGCCTTCTAGCCTCCAAAATGACATCCATCACAGGTTTGCTGAGGGATGCCAAGGGTGAAATTAGTTGATTAGCCACGCTGCAAGATTCAAAGTTTGGAGCTGAGTGTGCAGAATTTGGTAGTTCTGCTGAGACGGTAGGTAAGGTGTCTGAGGCAGGTGCCATGGAGGAAGGTGAGATACATTGCGCAGGAGTGAGTACCAGTGTTGGCGAGGCCAGTCTGGAACAATCAGAATCATTTTTGGTTTGTCCTGTCTGACTTTTAGTAGAACTTTGGAGAGCAGAGGCAGAGGAGGAAAAGCATAGACTGACAGGTTTTCCAGCTGAATGACAGAGCATTCACTTTCCAAGCTTTTTTGTGATGAATTCTTGTGCAGAATTTGTCCAACTGATAGTTCTGGGGTAAGGCAAAAAGATTTATGTCTGGACTCCCCCATTTGCGTAACAACATGTTGAAAACGTGTGGTTCCAGTTTCCATTCGTGTGGGTCCATAAGATTTCTGCTTAGTTTGTCTGCCAGAGTATTTAGCTTTCTTGGCAGGAATTGTGCTTGTAGTTGTATTTGGTAGGTCAAGGCCGTGTTCCACAATGCCATGGCTAGTCTGCAAAGGGGGTAGGAAGGTGTACCCCCCTGCCTGTTTATGTACCACATAACTGTGGTGTTGTCTGTCTTGATCATTAGTTGTCCTGAATGAAGGTAGTCCTTGAAGGCTGTCAGTGCATTCTGTACAGCTAGCATCTCTTTCTGATTGATATGTAGGTGCATTTGATTTGGGTTCCATTTGCCCTGAATGCACTTTCCTGCCAGTTGAGCCCCCCAAGCATAGTCTGATGCGTCTGTAGTTAGGGTTTGGGTGGCAGGGGGTGGCGTGAATGGCAGTCCCTTGTTTTGGTGGCAGGCCACCACAGGAACTCTATTTGCAGGCAAGGTATAATAGGAATCATTGTTTCCAGGCTGTGACAATGTTGGCTCCATATACTTTTTAAGTACCACTGACGTTTCCTCGTATGCAGTTTTGCATATGGAATTAGAGGAATGCAGGAGGCCATGAACCCAAAGGCTTGCAGAATTTGTCTTGCAGATAGCAGGGTTTTTGTGGCCACCTGTTTGAAGTAAGTCACCAATTGAACTTGCTTTTCTGGCGTAAGGTAAGTCATCTGGGCAGTTGTATTCAAGCTTGCATTTTTTGAGAGGGTACCAGTTGTTTCTTTTCGTTTATGGTGTACCCTAGACAAGTTAGAACCCTTTTTACAAATGCCAGATGCTTTAGAAGAATGTCATTGTTTTCTGCCTGAATTAGACAATCGCCCAGGTATGAATATACTTGAATATTTCTTTACCTGCAAAATGCAATTACTGGAGCAGGCACTTTTTGAAGACCCTGGGCGCAGTAGATAAGCCAAAGGGCAGTGCAGAGAACTGGTAATGCAAGTAGCCTGCTTTGAAGTGGAGGCATCTTCTGCAAGATTCCCTGATTGGGATATGCAGGTAAGCCTCTTAAGTCTAGAGTTACCAACCAGGCATCTTTGCCTAGCATAGGTAGTAACTGTTGAAGAGTCAGCATCTTGAATTTTGGAATGTCCAGAAATGTGTTGGATAAGTCCAGAATTGGACGCCATGATTTGTCTTTTCTGGTTACCAGGAAAAGTCCTGAATAGAAACCTTGTCCCTTTTCCTTTTCCGGTACTGGTTGAATAGCCCCCATGTTCATGAAGGACAGAACTTGTTTTTGGGCCTCTGCCCAATGATTTGGGAGCAGATCTGGCCATCCGTTTGGGATTGGCAACGTGTGGAACTGAAATCTGTATCCCTGGGATACTATATTTAGAACCCATTTGTCCTGGGTAACAAGTTGCCAGTTTTGTGCATGAAGTGCCAGTTTTCCCCCCAAAGGGGCGGCTAAAAGGCATGTGCTTGGTGATTGTAGAGGGAAGTCATTGAGACTGTTTACCATAGGGAGGTGCCTTGTTGTTTCCAGATTTGGAGGTGGAGGCACCCCATTGTTTTGTTCTAAAAGTTCCTTGTGACTGAAACCTGGAACCTTTGGAATGTCTGGATTTGACTTGAGTGGCTCTCAAAGGGACTGGAAAGGACCAGTTCTTAGTAGGCCAGTGCCTACTAAATCCTGGAGGTTGCACTTGTAAGAAATCTTTCACAGTTTGCATAGATTTAGCTTTATCTTTCATCTTTTTTTTTAACACTTCAGCCTTATTACCAAAGAGATGGTCCTGTTGTAAAGGAGCATCCAACAATTTTGCTTTAACATGGTCAGGCAGAGTTTGCTCTTTGAGCCAAGCATGCCTCCTTAGCACAGATCCAGTTACAGCAGCCCTGCAAGAGGTCTCCAAGGAATCTAAACTACATTGCAAAGTATGTTTCCCAACTTGTTCAGCTGAATGTAATAAATCCTGCAAATCTTTATTTTCCACACAGTCAGAGATTAACATCATTTTCTGTTTAAGTAGTCCCAATGATATGCTGTTGATATTTAAGCATATGAAATTGACAGTTTAAAGCCCTGATTGCCAAGGTTGCAGAAGTGTAAACCTTCTTACCCAATCTATCCAGCGCCCTGGAATCTCTATCAGTAGGTGTAGGATTTTTAGCAGTAGAGGCCTTAATGCCCTTCCGACCCTGAGAAATGGTTTCAGGATCAGCAATCGGATTTTTGAAAATAAATTTGTGGGAGTAAGGAACACTGTAGTATCTGTCTGGCTTACAAGGAGCCGGAGGCAGAGAATCAGGAGCCATACTAGATTCTAAAAGCACATCAACAATGTCTAGAACAGGAGGTACAGCCAACGGCCTACGCGGAGGAAGAAGAAAATCCCCAAGTCTCTTTTTAGATTCAGAAAAATCCTGACTTTCCCAGTGGAAATGTTCTCTTGAGGTATGTAAAGTTTCCCCAAAAGAAAAATCCTCACGGGGAGAAGCAGAAGGAATGGAATCTTCTGCATCAGAGTCCTCATAAGTAGGAATAGACAAATCCTGTTCATTAGAAGAGTCAGAAGAAACAGAATCCTGTTCAGAAGATTCATAACCAATGTCTTGCCTAGGCCTCTTAGAAGGAGGGGGTTGGCTACCCCTGATCAGAGTAATTAAATCTTCAGCCATTTTGATCATTTGTGTTTTAGGCATAGGGGGCCTGCACATGTGGCCCAGGCGTCGGCTTTTTAGACATAGATTTTAGCCTTAGTTTTGAAGACGGCATTGGTCTAATATACAAATCTGTAGGCCTGAAAACACCCTCAGAAGCCGGTGCCTGCACAGCGGCTCTGGACTCATTAAGGTAGAGACATCCGCGAGTTCCATAATTATCCGAATGGGTCTCAGTAGATGCCTGCAAATCAGAAGTAGCAGGTATCAGGGGTTGCAAAAGCGCCTCACTGTGTACCAGCGAACTGGCGATTGGCTTAGGAGAAGCGTCATTGTTAGTTTTGGACCTCGACGGTCTGTCTCTGTCTTTTTCTTTACATTTTTTAGGTATTCCGGTAGTCTGATTGCTAACCAACGACATTTCTGGATAATTAAATCTTGAGCCAAAATATTTAGAAGCAAAAATATACAGACGTTTAATAGTGCTTTGATTAAATTTAGCACAAAACCGACAGCAAGGCACATTGTGGTCAAGGCCTAGGCAAAGAATACAGTACAAATGAAAATCCTTATGAGACATTTGCTTCCCACAAGTAATGCAATTATTAACTTTTACTGACATCGATAAGGAGCATGAAAAATTTTCCCCAACGGGGTACTTAGCTTTTATAGTTGAAGACTTCGGTTCTGAAACTCGAAAATGAAAATTTCAGGAGTTGGCCGACCGGCACTTGTGAACTGATTCTGCTTCTGGCACCGCACGGCAAGAAAGACTGATGTAATGGCATCGGTTGCATGTTTTATACCCCTGATGACCTGACATCATGGAAGAAGGGACAGTAACCGACGCAGGGCCCAACACTTTGTTAATCAGGCCGACTGAGGGCAACCTGCCAGCAGATTATCCAAATGTAATGACAACAGTGAAACACGAACAACATCCAGGAAATCACTTAATTTACTGTTTGTAAGCTACACCCCCGTCATATAGCAATGAATGACAATTAGTGCCTTATTATCCAACTAAATGTATGCAAACTCCTCGCTTCGGTTATGTGGAAATTTCCCAAACACAAGTCACTTTTAACATCATGCTACGCATTTAAATTTCTTTACCAAATGTGTTAATGTATTATTATACACAGATATACATGCATGCATACAAACACTATTTACATATATACTGTGTGTGTACATATACACATATATATACACACACACACATATATATATATATATATATATATATATATATATATATATATATACACACACACACACACATACATACATCCAAAATAACAGCAAATGATGCCTACACACCAAAGGATCAGAAGTCAAACAACGAATGTGCAAAAGGAAGAAAAATCTGAACCACCAAGCTGTAAAACGTACACAGAGTAAGCGCCTTCAGGTTACACACCCTTCTTCAGACAACTTACAACACAGTAAAACATCACATTCATATATATATATATATATATATATATATATATATATATATATATATATATATATATGTGTGTGTGTGTGTGTGTGTGTATGTATGTATGAATGTATGAATGTATGTATGCACATACATACACAAATGTATGTACATAACAGACAAGACAAAGAGAGACGGGAAGAGAGAGTGCATCCTGAATCCTTCTACAACATAAACAAAGACACTTAACCCTCATCAGGTCCTCTTCTTTTCTCCATCTTCAAGTCAAATGGCTACATCTGGGTGAGGTGAATGGAATCCTGCACTGTAGTACACATCCTTTTACTCAAGCATTTAATGTTCCGGTGAGCCAGGGGTGTAGCCAGAAATTCATCTTTGGTACTCAGTCCTCATTTTGCTGCACCCCCACGCACCTATCAATTAAAAAAATCATACGCGGTGGTACGGCAGTAGCATTGTTACCTCACAGCAAGAGGTTCTCGGCTGGGCTTGGGAGTGCCTTCCGTGTGGAGTCTGCATGTCCTCCCCGCGGCTGGGTAGCGTTCGAAAGACATGCGTGCGTAAATGGGCGTGCCCTCATTGAAGGCTGTGCGTCCAGCTGGCACCTCGGCGTTTCGTAAAAATCTACTGCCAATCATTAGCAGACTGGAGTTCCGCTGTGGTGACCCCTTACCGGGAAAAGCCGAAAGACAAACAACAACAACAACTTCACTATGAAAATGTTACCCCTATATACTTCAAAAAGGGGTACACCATTTTCAGCTACTGCCACTAAGCATAAAAAGTCCATTTTAAGAGGTACAGTGCTATCATGTAAGCATGTTTTATCTAGTTCAATACAACAGACACTAGTTTAGAGAGTTCTAAATGTTTTATGCTGTTACACCTATTATGTTTCCAGAAAGATGTTCTGAAAAAATAAACTAATTTGACTATACCGAGTATGCCTCGCTATACCCTTGTGGCGAGTTCATTCTTACAATTGCAGTATGCTTGCCATAAGGATCACTAGGACATCATCATTCCCTACCTGTTAGAAGACAGTAAAGCAGTTAGATATCCAAAGTGGGCAGTGGTCACATGCCCTGCAAGACAAAAGTGGTGAAGGCTGTTATGCTCCTAGACTGAATGTGCAGCCTGAAATTATTCTTCCTTGACATCACTCTCTCACTTTTTTCTAATTCAATCAACTGAGTGACAATTACTGACTACTTGTCTCCTGTACATTACTATCTCCTTCACAGCTCATCACTGTAGATTGTTCTCTAAAATGTAAAAGAAGTATCCATGTCACAATATTGCCCTTTCTTCTCCTTTAAACTTGTATCCCTCTTTCGGAGTTTACCCTACAACAGTCACCTACAAGTTAGACAATTATTCTTATACTATATTTAATTTTATTCAATAATCACAATATGCTCTTACTGTAAATCTATATGCCCACTATATGATTTTAACTTCTGCTGTTCAAACACTAACTTTATTCACTGTTTCATGTAATATTTTTTCTTGAATCTGCTGTAATTGTATGTCCCCATATGCTGCTGTACATACACTGTAATTTGTGTTGTTACTTTACATGACCCAGGTTGAGCCCGTAAAGGGTCTTGCTAGATCAGTGCTCTAACATGGTAAATAAAATGCAAACAAATAATAAAGAAAAAGTATGAATGGTGGTCCCTGTGGTTGCCTTGCAAATAAAATAAAAAGGGTACTGCCCTGGTAGTGTGCGCTTTTACTTGCTTGAAGCCTTCCATTATCTCATAAAAAGTATAATGAAATTATCTTGCAATTTCAGCAAAGTTTGCTTTGGCACTGGTTTGCCTGATGCAAATACTCATCAATACACTTCAACTCCTTTGTTCTTTCTACACTGTAAAGAAATTACACCTATGCACATCCATTAAGTGCAATATCCTGGCTGTCCTTTGTTTTAGACTAGGGTAAAATAATGCTGACTGTATGATTTGAATTGAGGTCAATTCTGAGATAACCCTGGACAAAAAAAAAAGAGGAGGGACTAGGACCACTCTGTCCTTATAGAATATCATGTAGGTTTTTTTTTTCACATTAAGGTCTGCAGCTCAGAGATCCTTCTGGCAAAAGAAATTGTCACAAGAAAAAAGGTCTTTTTGAAGAATAAACAGTTGAGGGCCCTGAAACAACAGTTTCAAATGGTCCAAGGTTAAAACTACCCAGCCCATAGATGCACAGCTCATTTACTCTTCATGCTCATTCCCCAGATTTTCCTCCACTGCTACAGTACACTTTCCCATGCTTCTTCAGCCAACTGACATTGTGGCATTCACAAAGCAGGTGTATAATATTCCCCATACAACATCTCCAACAGTAGCTATCTTTCCATCATCCTACACTACGCAAGTGTAATGACATGTGGAACCATCACTGTATTATTCTCCATTGCTGGCCCCAGGATTGTTGTAGGATTTTCACTGATTTTTACCATGTGGAAAATCTATTCACGTGCATCATCTTTTGTGTTGGCCGCCCTCTCCTACCCATCACTGTCTTAAGTTCTACAGTTTGTTTTGTTTGTTGTTTGCTATGCCGTTACATGTCTCCCCTGCACTTTCCTTTTCATCTTTCTGCTTTTTGAGGGCTTTTCCATTTCTCTTTTTTTCAGTGCTTCCCCTAGACTGTTCCCTATTTTACTCAAATACTTCTTCCACATCTACATTCCTCAGCTATCCCATTTTCCTGCCTCTTCAAAAATCTTCTCTCATTTCATCCTGTTTTCAACCCACCCTTCCTTTGTTACAGGTACCTATCAGTTTCCATACTTTTTTTTTTTTTAAATTCCATTAATATCCATTCACCATTTCACCTCTTCTGCGTTTCCACTTTCCATTCTTCTCTACACTACACTTCTCCATTCTAGCCAACTATTGACTTTAATCCTCCTATTCACTGTAATTTTTCCATACTTTTTTCACTGACCATTTTTTCAATCCTTTTAGTTTTTCTCTTTGAACTGTCCACTACAGACCTTTCTGTTTCACTGTCCTCATCCACTGGTAGAGAATATATGCCCATGTGTATCTTTTGAAGTTGAAGTTTCCACAGCACACATTCTTTTTTGCTTTTTCTTCGATGGTCTTTAACACATCCTTAGCATTTGCACCAAAAAGCTTGTTTTTTTCCAAAGGTGCATCCAGAAGTTTTGCTTTTACATGATCTGGTAGAGGTTGATCTTTTAACCAAGCATGTCTACGAATCACTGCCCCTGTCATAGCTGCCCTACATGAAGCTTCCAGTGCATCATATCCACACTGCAGGAAGTGATTGCTTACTTGCTGAGTGTTATGTACAGCTTCCTGCAAAGTCTTCCTGTCTAAAGGATCAGGAGAAGCTAATGTTTTTTGTAAATCTTCTAAGAGATAATCCTGATATTGTAACATATGAAAAAGGCAATTTAAAGCTCTCATAGATAAGGTAGTGGATGTGTAAACCTTTTGCCCCATCTCTAATGACCTTGCTTCCCTGTTGGAGGGCAAAGGATTTTTTGAGGTGGAGGCTGAAACTCCTTTAGGCCCCTGTGAAATCGTTTCCAAATCAGCAGTATGGGCCCTGAATAAATGGGAATGAGTTTCTGGGACCCTGTAATACCTGTCTGTCTTGGCTGGAGCAGGAGGAAGAGAATCAGGGGTAGCACTAGAGTCAGAATACAAATCATCCAGAACATCAAGTACAGGAGGAATAGCTAAGGGCCTGTGCTGAGGCTTCTTAAGGAAAGTCCTAAGGCGTTTCCTAGAATCAGAATATTCCTGACCCTGCCACTTGAAATGTTCCCTCATGGCGTGCAGAACTTCCCCAAAAGAAATATCCTCAGGAGGGAGGCCAAGGGATGGAATCTTCTGCATCCGAGTCCTCATAGGTCTGGAAGAGCTCTTCCTGGCTATCAGAGTGGACAGAGCCCTCAGAGTCTTCATCTGAAGGAGTGGGGTCAGAGGGTTCAACCCGGGGCCATTTATCAGGAGGAGGCTGGGATGCTCTCTCAGGATGGGCCTGTGAACCTCTAATCATGGAAATTAAATCAGCAGCCATGGACATAATTTGTGTCTCCGGAGTCGGCTGAGGTAAGGTTTTAGAAGTAATATGCTTTGTTTTGCTGGCTGCCTTAGCCCTAGTGTAGGCCTTAATAGACATGGCCATAGGAGGCCTGGCAGCTCCACATGCAGGAGTGACCTTGTCTACAGCAATGGTCTCGGGCATTCCCTCGGTTTCGGTATCCAGAGGAAAGTCTATAATTGGCGTCGGAGTAAGGTCTGGAATCGGAGTAGTCGGTAATGCGGTGTCTTCGGTTCGGAGCGGTGGAGAGACCGTCTCAGAGGGAACCGGAGCACTCGCGCTAGGTTTTGGCGTGGAGTCGGTGGTAGACGCGGGCCGAGGATGTCGGTCCCGGTCTTTTCGCTTTTTGGGAGTTTGTGATGTCGGAAGATCCGACGGCATGGTGTAAGCAAATTTATCGCCGAAAAAATCTTCAGCGAACTCTGCCCGTCGCCTGAGAGTGTGCTTGTTGAAGCGAGCACAGGCTACACAGGCCGAGACGTCGTGGTCTGGGCCCAGGCAAGGGAGGCAGTAAGAGTGGAAATCCTTATGAGGTATTTGTTTACCACAAAAAAGACAATTGTTAACTTTTTCAGTAATTTCTGACATCGGCTGAGGCAAGAAAAAGGTCCCCAACGGGGTACTTAGCTTTTTTGATGACTTCGGTATCGTAGAATACAGGAGCTGACCGACCGGCACTTGCGAACTGCTTCTGCTTCGGGCACCGCGCGGCAAGAAAGACTGAAGAAAATGGCGTCGGCTGATGCTTATGTACTCCAGCCGCTCTGACGTCGGAGAGAAATGCGACATCAGCCGACGTCGGACCCAGACTTTGGAATCCGGCCGACCGAGGGCTGCCTGAGGCAGGACAACCCACATGTTATGACTGCAGTTGCATTCTTGAAGGACATCAGGAGGGAAGAAGAGAGCACTGGCAACAAACTGAAGGGACCAACTATTCCCCAGCTCTTCAAAAGCATTTACTTACAAAAAGGCTGGAGACCCCATGGGATGGAATACTACAATGAGTGGTGGATAGTAAATCCAATAAGGCATTCAAGAGGGCACAGGGTTGGCTGAGAAATGGTGTTCGGAGAATGGAGGGGGGAGAGAAGGTATAACTTTAAGATCTACTTCACCTTCCTGAAAACAGCTTTGCCATTATCTAACTGCACATTTGCATTTTCCCATGCCAGATCTTCCCACCACTTCATGCAGCTATTTTGCATCTCCTCGACTGCCATTAAGTAACATGATTTTCACAGGGGACTGCACTACCCCGTGCACCCTACTGTGTGGGGGCATCAATTCCAAAACCCTGATTACTAAATATACTAATCCTGAAGTTGTGCCAACTCAAAGTGAAAGGAATATAATTTGTCCCTTTACTCAGATTTGGTGCAAATTCAAAGTTGATATAGCTAGTAAATGGACAGTGTGAGGGCACATGAAAGTGCAGCCCTACTTCAAAAAGTACAGTTGTGCAAGATCTTACCATAATGGTAGATGTCCTTCCCTTCACTGTAACAGTATTCCTTACAATAGGAATCTCTTGCCAAGGGCGGCCTGATGCTCGGTCAGTATACCAAAGCCTTTAGTTTAAGGCACACCATATATCACAGATGCTCCCTGCGTACAGCATAGGGCATAAAGGTGATGCCTTGATACACCATCCTCAGAACTGAACTATAGACCTAGGAGTAGAGTGGTAACAAGTACATCCAGAAGACATAAGAACCACGGAGAGGAGGAAGGGAGTGAATACTGCAAGAGTGAAGAGAAAGACATCTACTGTTATGATAAGATCTTAAAACAACTGTACTATATCCTTTTATTTTACTGTTGCAGTATTCCTTACAATAGGGAGAGTGCAAAAGCTAATGAAGAAGAGAAGGAGGAGGAAGGACCAGCAGATCTCTCTAGGAACACATGAATAATGGCCCTAGCAAAACCTGCTCTAGCTCTGAATATCAAATCCAACTTATAATGCTTGGTAAATGTATTCACAGACGTCTAGAGTTAGTACCCAAACCCTTGAAAAAAGCACCAGAAGAAGCCACAGACCTAGTAGAATGAGCCTTAACAGAAGAAAAAAGGCTCTTGCCATGAAAGGTTTAACAAAAAGAAGTGGCTTTAGAAATTCAGGAAGAAATAGTTTGCTTGGAAACAACCAATCCTAAGGATCTAGGATGAAAAGAAACAAACAGCTGATCAGATTTACAAAAACTCAGTCTTATCTAAATAAGACCAGAGTTGTCTATGCACAGCTAAGGTGTGCAGCATCTTTTCACTAACAGATTGCGGAGAATGGAAAAAAAAGTAGGCAAATGAATAGACTGATTAAGACACAACTCATTCACCACTTTGGGCATAAAAGAACGATTAGTACAAAGGGACACCCTGTCCTTATGGAGCACTAAAAAAGGAAGACAAGCCATAAGGGCTTGAAGCTCAGATACACATCTGGCAGAAGTAAGGGATAACAAAAGTGCAGTCTTCCAAGAACAATGCTGTAAGTAAGTTGAATCTGCAGGCTCAAAAGCAGCCTAGGTCAATTTTTCTGAAATAAAATTAGATCCCAGGAAGGAGAGATAGGCTTCCTGGGAGGTCTAATATGAAGGATGCCTTTAAGAAACTGTTTAGCCTCAAGTCTAGAAGCTAAAGCAGGTGATAAAGGTAGACAAGCAGAAATGGCTGATAAGTGGGCCTTAAGAGAAGAATAAGCCAACCCAGTGTTAAGCAGTTCACACAGATAAGACAGAACCTCCAGGTGCATCCACAGAAAGTGAATACAGGTTATGAGAAAGTCACCAAACAAAAAAACTCTTCCATTTGGATAAGCAGGATTTCCTAGTTGTGGGCTTCCTGTCCTCTTGCAGGACCCTAAGCACGTACTCAGAAAAAAAAGTTATTTATATGGAATCAAAATCCTATCACCCACATTGTCACTTGAAGACTGGACAGGTGGGGATGGATGACATCCCTTGTCTTGTGTGATTAGGTCCACCCTGTGAGGTAACTTGTGATGACTGCCCTTGGCTAAATGCAGGAAAAAGAGGGAACCAATGCTGTCTAGGCCAAAAGGGAGTCACCAGCAAGATTTTGGGAGCATCTTTGAACAGGATTTTTGGAATGAGAAAAAGGTGAGGGAAGGCATAAAGAAACATCCCCTTTACGGAAAAGAGAGGTCATCCACTCTCCAGACCAGAGGACCTGGGACTCTGGCACAAAAAAGAGGAAGTTGTCAGTTCAGAGGGGAGGCAAAAATATCTACTTGGTGAACAGTGTCCAGAAACACATCCCTGGGAAGTATCCACTCGTGGGATTGTGTTATGGACCTGTTCAGAGAGTCTGCCACAATGTCCTGACCTGAAGGGATGTAAAGTGCCTGAAGTGTCACACAATACTGGATAGCTAATTCACACACTAAAGGGCAAACCAGCATAGGAGGACAAAACCTCATCCCCCCTTCCTTGCTGACATACCACATCACTGTGATATTGTCTGTAAACACCTTTAGAAGCCTAGGGATGAAATCCTTGAACAGGCAGCAGAAAAGCTCTCATCTCTTTGACAATGATGTGGTCTTTCCTTTGTTGATGGGACTAAGTACACTTCACCTTTAATGATCCAAAGGTTTCTCCCTATCCCACGTCTGAAGCATCTGTGAACAGCTCCTATGAGGGAAGAGGGAAATGAAATGGGAGCCCCAGATTCTGAGCCAACTGCTGAATCTACTGCTGAAATTCTAGCTTGAGGCACAGAAGAACAGGAACTACAAAGTCAAGGGGATGAGAATGTTAAAGTCAAACTGACTTTAGAAAACATTGAAGTTTTCTCATGTGGAGTTTTCCAAAAGAGAGCATAGGAATGGTGGCGGCCATATAACCTAGAGCTCTCAAAAACTCCCTGGCTGTGACTGAAGCCAGAGGAAAAAGGGACTGAAAAAAGGAAATGAGAGTTAATGCCTTGAGAGGATGCCAGTACTGGAACAGTCTGAAACCTGAACCCCAGAAATACATGATCCTGTGAAGGAGTTAGAAAAGACTTTTGGAGATTTATAGTGAATCCCAGGTTTTGCAAGAAAGAAATGGCAAAGTGAAGATGCTGCAGTAGAATCTCTGCAGAAGGTGACTGAAAAAGAAGGTTGTCTATGTAAGGAAAGACCTGTAGTTCCCTTAGCATGCAAAAAGCAATCACAGGAGTAAGGCATTTGGTGATAAGGCATTTGGTGAATACCCTTGGGGTAGTAAAAAGGCCACAGGGAAAAGCAGAAAACTAAAAAATGCCAGGAAGCAAAAGAGAAATATAAACACTTCCTAAAAGGGGGATGAACAGGAATGTGAAGATAAGCATCCTTGAGATCCAGAGAAACTAGAAAGCCTGAGGAAACAGAATAGAGAAAAAAATCTGAAGGGACAACATCTGAAAGTAAGGGACTTTCAGAAAGGTGTTTAGGTGACAAAGATACAGAATAAGCCTCAAAGTACCTTCTTTTGTGAGGACCAAGAACATTATGGAGTAAAACCCCTTCCCCCTTTGAGAAACTGGAACTGTCTGAATAGTTCCCCAAGACAAAAGATCCTAAAGAACCACTGGAAAAATTACCAGCTGTTCCTGAGGGGGCTGAGGAATGCCCATGAAAGAGGGAAGAGATTTCCAGACCATGTAGCATCCTAGGCAGATAACAGACAAAACCCAGGAATCCTGAGTAATCTTTAACCAAACTGAAAGGGATAAAGAAAGACGAAGAGAAAGAGAAATGTGGCTAAGAACAGAATAATAAGACAGCACCTGGTTCGTCAGGAAAAGATTTCTGTGTCACAGGAGTCTGGGTAGTCTTAGCAAGAGGAGACCTTTTCCCACCCTTTCTACCCTTAGGAGGATGATGAAACTGCCTATGAACAAAGGCCGGCTTACTAGAGTAATTCTTTTGACACTTGGGCACAGGAGAGACAAAACCATGTTTCAGTTCCTATAAAGCCTTGCCCTTATCCTGAAGAGATTTAAATCAGCAGCAGCTGCACTAAATAAGTGTTTGTTATCCACAGGAGCATCCATCAAATTGCCCTTAGTATAATCAGGCAAAGGTTGAAGCCAAAGCCAGGAATACTTCATCACAGAACCAAAAGCAGCAGGTCTAGAAGCTTCATCTGCTGCATCATAATTGCCCTTAATAAAATGGTGAGCCACCTGAGAAGGCATACCTATCAAGGAGAGAGAAGTCTTGCCCTTAGAATCCGGAAGATCAGAAATTACCTGACAGGCCTGAGAAATAAGAGACAAAATGCATCTTGACATAAGGGTCTGATAATTGACAGCCCTAAAAGTCAAGGAAGCAAATATATAAACTTTCTTACCTAGCCTTTCCATAGTCCTGCTGTCATTATCACAAGGAAGAAGCTTTGTAGAAGGCAGTAAATGAGATGGCTTGTCAGATGCCACCGGCACCATGGGGGGGGGGGGGGGGGGGTCAGACGTAGGACATCTACATAGGAATTTGAAATCTTCAGGCACCCTGTAAAACCTATCAAGTTTTTTTTTTTTTGGGGGGGGGGGGGTAGGAGGCTGGGAGTCTTGAAGCCTGAGATGCAGTAGGAAAAAAGGCATCCACCAAGGAAGAAACAGCAGGGACAGTAGAAGGCATGGGAGAGTCCATTTGCAGAAGCTTGTAATACCTCTGCTGCACCTCAGAAACCTGGGTACAATCCCATTTAAAAAATTCCATCATCCTGGAAATTGTGTCCCTGAAGGAAACTTTGTCAAAGTTAGTGTCAGAACTAGTGGACTCCTCCTCCTCAGAGCCAAAGTCTAAAGGAGAAGGAATCTGGGGTGAACAGGCAAGTGATTTCTCATACGAATCCCCTTTTCCTCAGAGAAATCCTGTTCTCTCACAGTCTTTTAAGAGGGGTACAGGACCTAGGTATAGCACGGACAATCTCCTTAAGGAGGTTTCAAAACCATAAGGGCCTTAAACAAACCCTGAATGAAATTCTGCCATTCACTCTGACAGTCCTTAGGAGTAGGAAACATGCTTTGTTTTTGTTTCTTTTTCAAAGGGATGTCTGCCCTGTAAAACTTAGAAGGCTCAGACGCCGGACTACACTCCACAATCGCAGTCAGAACTTCCTCTCTAACCAAAATCTGAGGAACACCCCTAGGCCCTTAGGAAATAATCAGCCGCGGTTCCCCCAAACATCCACAGCAGATTGCCTCCAGGGACATGCGTAAGGTCAGATCCATGCTGGCCTCCAAAGCAGTCACAACAGAGGAATCCAGCAAAGAACCCAGGTGATCCACGGGGCTTTCACTAGCCTGGGGAGAGATGGTCCGGCAGAGGCGGTACAATGGAAGAATGGTACCTTGACTTCTTGGCCTTCTTCATGGATGGCTGACCCTTACAGCAGGATGTTCCCTTCTCCATAGTGTCTTTTGCTAAAAGCTTAAGATGTCAGTTCTCTAAATACAGGACCAAAGAGGAAAGCCAACTACTGTGTCTGATATGAAAGCCTGAGAAATGGAACAGGATATATGGTCATGGGAAAAGGAGACAAAATAAGCACTGCGTTGGATGGACTTTACGGGGAATCTGCATTTACCCTTTCTGGATGAAGTTAACCCCAAAAGCAACAGACAAAAGAAAAAAAAAAAAAAAGATTAGAGCAAAATCCCCAACAAGGCACTTATCTGAAAATGGCTTGGTGAACCAGCAAAGAAGGGGGCATTCAGATCGACTATCAAAAGATGGTGTTCAGACTGGTGGCAAAGTTGTTCTTTGGATGGTATGTCCGGATGTCACTTTTATGCTCTACGCTGGGAACAAACATCTGATTTACAGTGTACCTTAATCAACCTAAAGGCTTTGCTATATTGGTCAGACATTGGGCCGACCCTGGCAGGGGACCCTATTGTACGGAATACTGAAACAGTGAAATGGAAGGATATTTAACCATAACTTGTGCATTCTGCACACTGCTATAGAACAGTGGTAAGACAGAATAGCAGTAAAGTGATTATGGGCAGTCAGCTGAGTTCACATTAAGGAAATTAAAATCGTTCCAGACATTAAAATGTACTTAGAGGACAAACTAAACATGCTGTTTCCTTCTACAATCAAGAAAATATAACGTAAAGTTAAGTAATTAACATCTGTGAAAGAAAAAAGTTAGCTACTATATGTGCTTCAACTAAACCCAAGGCTTTAAATGCCTCTCGAAAACCAAAATTAATACCACGTTTTTTTTTCATTGTAATAACACTCACAAAGGTTCTGCTTTCTAAGGAAATTCAGATCTGTCTTCTGGAGACTCAATGCCCTTGTCCAGCACATCCAAGTGACTCCTGGAAAAAACACCAGTGTCAGATAGCACATATCTGAAAATAGCCCACATTCATTTGTCCCAAAGAAAAATCCAGTTGCAAGACAGGAGAATGGCAGACTTGCATCGATTCGTTAACTGTACCAGTGCAAGTGATATCAAATACTGTTACAAAAAGTTATGAATTTGAGATCCTAACAAATGTTATACAGAGAACGGTAATTTTCTTTCACTCTGTACCATTGTTTTAAGACAATGAAGAGTCGCCAGTTCAACTCCGACAAACTGCCCTCCTGGGACCATCAGTGATTTATTTTCTACCAACTTCACAGGAGGTTTCTCCAGATTTTGGGAGCCCTTTTGGGAAAATATGAGGGGTTGAAAAAGTAAAGAATAGTTTTTTTTTTAATTTACTATGCACTACCCTCTCTTTTGATGGACTCTCTGGTAATCAAGTCCAACAGCACAGAAACCAAACACTGCTACTTTACAAGTCCATATATTTTCAGTAGAACAAAAGCTTTTAACACCTTCATCCTAAAAAACTTTATGAACCTTATTATAACCCACATGTTCAAGATAACTGTTCCCTCCACCTGATGCACCTAATTAAAATAAATACAGAATACAAGTCTTGAGGAGCTATTTGTCTACAAGAGCACATCTTTACAGATTTCTGTAAGGAAGTCATTACATAACAAATCTATTTAAAAACATTTTAAACACAAATAACTATTAGTAGCATATAACGATAAAGTATACTTAACCTGTAAAGAGATAAAAGTTGGACTGGCCAAATTTACTAAAAGGTCTTGCAGAGGGAAGACTAATTGTTTTAATAAGCAAAAACTGAAATGAGTGCCTACAAGCAAACTTAACTCATTCTAGATTGTTGATAAATACATTAATAAAGAAAACATATCCACCTGCATTGAATAGTAAAGCATGTCTGTATAAGCTATGAAGTACTACCTGCATGCCTCCTGAATGCCAGTCATGAGGAGCAATTATAACAGTTGGGCATGTTCTCACTGAAGTAAAGGGTGTATGATATATACAAACAACAAGAACACATTTAAAAGACTGCATTTGCAAGAAGAGACTAAACAAATTCAAGAAACATAAGAGAGCAGAATATCTGGTACTACTTTATTGAATAGCTGGATGAGCCTTAGAATTTTACTCATGGCTCAAAGGTGCAGCATAACTCTGGAAACATATTCAGACTGGGACTGTAAAGGCGGTATAAGCTGGCTATGGGATGATGCAACTGCAACTTACTGTAAGATATCTCATTTTCACTGGTGGTAATGCAGTGTAAGATGCTTCAGGTTATCACCTCTATAACCAAAACACAGACAATGAAAAGTTATGACATCAAAAATAAGTACTAAAATTATTTAATCACAGCAGCCATGACAGCTCCTTCCTACAAGCATTACAATTATTTTTTTTACCAGATTAACAAGAGATAACATGTTGCTTAAAATATGCAAGCCTTTCAATTTAAGTATTTACTTACCAGTTCTTGAGGGGGCCTTCGCACACGGAAAAACACCACCAACATAGCTGTTGGCAACAGCTCCCAAATAAACAAGATGATACCAAATACCACATAACCTTTATCTCCCAGATTCTTAATTAGATCTGCCTGAAAGACAAAAAAAGTACATCACAGAATTCTGTTTTATGTGCATACTCCCTATACTTTCAATGATCTAAACATGTTCTTAAAATGTCACTGACTACCATTTCCCATCTGTTCATGGAAGATAAATTCTCAAGGTGACGAACACAATCTTCAGCACTGCAGAACTAAAACAAATTTCTATTTTTTTTTCTGAACGAATACATTTCTTGTATAAAATGCAAGTTACAAAGGCAAATATCGTGTTTACAGTAAGAATGTATTAATTTAAAAGAAGGAATGAGCTTACAAGCAGTGTCAGTGGTGTAACAGATAGCACACTTGTCTTTAGTGCAGAAGGCTGTGGGTTCTACTACCACCCAAAGCAGATCGACATTTGACTATGGAGTATAGCATAATGGGGGTTTCTGTACTCCTGAATGTTTTGTCCTTGGGACAAGACATTAGACAGAGGCCCCATCTGCTTCAGTTGGTGGTAGTACAGGTGGATGTAAAAGATCCCATAGCACCTATTGAAGAGAGCAGCGGTCCTTTATTTATATACAAAAATAACTTTTATTTACAAAGTATTTACATATTTACAAATATATAGATTCACAAATCTGTTTACATATTCATAATTTCCTTTACAATCATAATAAATTCATTCATACTAGACTCCCACGCCTCTTTCCATATACACCATCTAATTTTACTTACTACTATTGCTAAAATCCATTTACTAAACATATACTTTCAACATATTCTAATATTCTATTCTTAACATATTCTTTACTTCTATTCTTATAATATCCATATTTAATCATATCCATGTTTACTTTAGCCACTTCTTTTATATCGTTGAAAAAAATCTTCTTTTCATAGTTTTCCCCATAACATTTTTACAATTCAAAAACATGTAAACGCATTCTAGCACTTTTCTTTTTATATAGCATTATTTCCTTTTACTGGCAATTTAACTAAAAAAATCTTGACATTCTACTTTATGAACAAATAAATTTCTTGCATAAAATGCAAGTTACAAAAAGCAAATCTCATGTTTAAAGAAAGAATGTATTAATTTAAAAGAAGGAATGAACTTACATTTGCTTATTTTTATAGCTTTATTTTTTTCATCTATTAGATTTTTCCCATGGTTTTACATAGTAATGTTTCATAATTAAATTCTTATACCACACTTTTCCATCTTTTTCTATATCAATTTTCATTTTTCCACAAAAATATTTTTCTTGGTAACATTTTATTCTTCATTTATATACTGTCTTTTCCTCTTTTTACCATACCGCCAAATTTACCATACTTATATTTATACAATTTTAAAACTAATCTTTCATCTTTTTCCTTTATTCTCCTTAGCACTTTGTACAACTTTAATGAGGCAGCATATACCACTGGGCTAATTAATCCTAAACCACCTTCTCCTTTACTTACATATAAAACTCCTCTTTTTACTGGGTTTAATCTAGAACCACATATAAATGAAAAAAACAATATCTGCAATAATTCCTACTCAAATACTATTGGCAACATAAATACACTTGCTAAGTATGCTATTTTTCCAATCAGTACTGAATTTATCAAATAAGCCTTTTTGCTCTGAATGATAATGTAAATGTTCTCTAGAAAATACAGGATTTAGCACTTCTATTGTTTTTCCCAACTGAATTCTACTTACATATTTATTCCCAAATTTTATACCTAACACAGAAATTTCATTCATTGTAAAATATATACCCCCATCTTTCCTACATCACCTAAACCTTTACTTTTCTCTTTATTTAAAGTCATCCTATCGCCTCTAGACACTCACTGTGCTAAAATTACTTCTATCAAATTTTTGATTTTTTTGCAATTGCTATGTTATTTGCATATGTTAACAGAACAAGAATTCTTAACCCTTCAGGTGTTAAATACCCTGCCTCCTTCATTTTGTAATTTTATATACGATCACATTCAAAACTGATGCAAAAAGTATACAGCTCACTGGACATCCCTGTCTTACTGCACTCTTCATAAGCACCTTTGGCTTAACCAGTCATTTACAAGTATTTTTACTTTACTACTACTATACGCTGACATGCATAATTTTCTCACTTATATTCTTTCGTTATTACCCTTAAGATTTCATGTCCAATTGTGTCAAATGTTTTAAGGTCTCTTATCATGACTTTCACTTTTTCTTTTCTATTCATAACATCATCCGCAATTTCTCTATGATTAATAATTCTTGACAGCCCTTTCCCTTTATACTATATGCATAATCTTCCATAGTTTCCCTTTTAGTTTCAAATCTCTTTTGCATTATTTTCATAAAGCTCTTACAACCATTATTCAATATTACCTGTCTCCATTTTTGTCTTCGATCATCCTTCATTAATATAAATTTAAGTATTCCACTACATGAACCTTTATGCACAAAATCCTCATTTAACCATTCATTCAAAATCTTAAAAAATATTTTTGCCAATCCCTTAAATTTTTATACATTCCATACCCTATTGCATATCATCCTGCAGTCAAAGTGACATTTACTTGTCCTAATACTTTATCTAGCTCATTTAATGAAATCTCCTTTTCCAACTCTATTTTCTTTCCTGTTAAATTTTTACTTTCCATGTTTTTCACTAGTTTCTTTTTAAAACATTTCCTTTACATATTGTACTACACTCTTTGTAATTTTTCTCAGAGTTCTTTCTATTTCTCTCTTACATTTTTTCTCTCATTACACTACCATCTTCCTTTAATAATCTGCTTAAGTAACTTGCTACTTCTCTTTTTCCTTGTAAAAAATATTTTCTTGTACAACAATTTTTTTCTTGATTTCTTTCATACAATGC
The DNA here is from genome assembly GCF_019279795.1 of Protopterus annectens. Classification (NCBI taxonomy): domain Eukaryota; kingdom Metazoa; phylum Chordata; order Ceratodontiformes; family Protopteridae; genus Protopterus; species Protopterus annectens. The sequence goes on along the minus strand of NC_056738.1, from coordinate 387,949,182 downwards.
TTTTTCTTTGTCAAAATGCTTTCCATCATTATGCTCCTTTATATTTTTCTTTCTCTACTTTTCTCACAGCATACTGCCACTGGAAGAAAATTTTTATATTTTTTCTTTAAACATCATCCACCATTCAGAACATTTTTTATACAATGTTCCCATGGTAATATCTTTCCGTAGCTTGCATTACTAATCTCTTTCCTTCTTCATGCCATGCTTTCTCATTTTATTCTTTTCATTCCTTTGCCTATTTTTATATATTCTTTGCTTTCGATCATCTCTAGTCATACTGCAAGATGATCAAAGAATCTTGTTTCAACTACCTCCCCTTCTCCTATAACTAAACCTTCTGATACTATAAAATAATTTAAGTTCAACACAAACCCTTCTTGTAAGTCCATGCATTTTTGCCCCAAACTTTTAACTTGCACATCTTATAACTTACATTTTTCTTACATCACTTAATTTTATACTTGCCTCTTAAATCGTAATTAATGTTTCCTATAATATTCATATTTATCACTACATAGTCTAAAATCTGATGAAATAAGCTTTCTCTTTCTCTACAACTAGTATAAGTATATAATGTTATAATTCTATATACTACTTTCCACTTTAAATCTACAATGGTTAATCTTCCCATTTCTGCTACAATTACATCCAATAGCTTTATTGTATTTTTACAGAACACAGATATTCTAGAACATCTCTCATTTCCCAAATTCCAGATGATCTTTCCTCCCCACAGTTTATCTGTTTGCAATCTTTCTTCATTTGTTAAAAATTGTGTCCAATTACATCTACATGTAATATACTACCCCAAAATCTTTATTCTTCTTAATATACTAATACTTTTCACATTTACAGAAAGAAGTCTAAAATTTTCATTTCCCCTTTTCCTTATGTTCATGGCTTTAAGTTCATAGCTAATTACTAGACTAACTTTCTTTATAAACCATTCTAGGCCTAGCCATTTTCCTTTCCAAAGGTGAGAATCAAATACTGTAACTCTGCATATGTGAGTCAAAGACCTTAACCATTATATACCCAGTCACTAATTGTATATATTCTTTTTCATCCATTTCCTTTTTAATTTTGTACTTATGCCTTTAAATTTTATTTTTTATCCTTTTACTAGCAGAATTATTTTATTTTACTACCTCCCAATTTGTCATCAATTATTTCAGAACCTTCCTCTGTATCCTATATTTCTTTTTCATCTAATTGTTCTTCTGTTCCTACTATTTCTAAAATTTCTTCTCTTTGTTCATTTTATCTTTCTTTTTCCTTACTCATTTTCATTTTGCAATCTATTCATAAATGTCCAACTTTTTTATATTTATAACATTTCAATTCATATTTTTTGCATCATGTCCTAATTCTCCACAAATATAACATTTTCTTTTGCCACAGTTACTTACTGAATGTCCTTTTCCACAAAAGAAAAAAAAAGAAAACATGTTTTGGGTTGTCCCCAGAATTTTATGACACCCCTGTTCCCCTCCACATTTTTCATGCTTGGTATATACATATTTTTTCACTTTCTATTTTTAACACAATATTACAGCCCCAGCCACCAGTCCATATCTCCTTTTGTCATTATTTTTTTTGTAATGTCCAGTACTTCTTTACATAAAGTTTTCAAATGTCCTTTCAAAACCTCTTGTTCTACCCGCTGTTCAAAATTACATGAATTTTCTTTGTTTTCTGTTAAATGCTTTTAGCACAAAGATTCTATGGTTTACAGTCTTATAAAATCTTTAATAGAAAAAAACAGTCTCAAATATAACATCACAAAATGTCTCCTTATTAAGAATAATTGGTCTTACCTCATGTGCTTTTACACCCAAAGGTGCTATTACAATATCCCACACTTCATACATGTCTGTCTTCTTTACTTTGAATCCTTACCACGTACCTTTGCATTTCATTTTCTTCTGCCTTCTTTTCTGCTATTCCACTTTCACCTTCTCTGCATGTTTTCTTCTCCATCTCACCACTATTCTTCAGGATTATCTCTGTAGCTTCCCTTTGTATTTTCTCATAATGTCCTACCAGGAAATATCTCCTTCATTTCCTGGTTCACTCTGTACCACCATTTCTTTCAGTAAATTATCCCACAACCCCCCGACTGGAGATCTGTAATTATACATCCAACATTTGCTGACTCGTCTCCATCAGACAGATGTCTTTGCAACAGTTTCGCAAAATCCTGCACACATTCTCAAGTCTCAGTATTTGCTTTCTCTTCCATTTATTTCATCAATCCATCATCTCCTCCTGTTTCTCTGGGCCACCTTTGCATCTGAATGGAAACAGGAAGTGCTCCTCCAAAATGGGTCCTACTCGCAACAATGATGAGTAGGTGAGGTTCCTTGATACTCTGGCCAAATTTCTCCTACTAGTGTAAATACCATCTTGGTTCACCCCTAAAGAGAGGCCAGTGGGATGAACCTGGCTAACAAAGGGGGATTAACTTTTCCAGCAGGACTATGGTAACACGTCACTGACCAATCATCAGGAATCTAACATGTGCCATGCTGATCATGGGTCAGCAGCTCAAGACAAGTCTAGACATACGCCTATTAAAGATATGCTGAACACCACCTAGTAGACAAATCTTTGACCAAATATGGAATATGGATAGGGCATTCAGCAAAAGCATATTCCTAAAAAATGGAACAGCTCGTATGTTCAGTAAGAGCATTAAGATATCACTCTTGAACAGTAGCTTCTTGAGCAACAGCAGAATCACGGAACAAAGCTATCAGTGCACCATCCATTTCTCTCTTTTGCTTGCCCATCATTTGTTCACTAACCCTGACCCAAGTTGATATTCTCATTAGACCACTAACAAATGTTCCACTACACCAAGCAAATCCTACTTGACAAATTAAACCAAGTAGTGAACCCAGTGTCTGCCACTTCCAATGACAACATGCAATTCATTGGGAAACCATGAAATCCAAGCATGTGCAGAGTTTGACAGTTTGCTTCTTACTCTTATCCTAAAATATAAATAGGTAAATTTTCTGTTTTATTACACAGTGACCCTTTCAGGGCGTCCGCAGTGGTGCAGCAGTTAGCGTTGCCGCCTCACAGCAAGAGGTTCTCTGGTTTGATTCTCAGCTGGGGTGCCTTCTGTGCAGAGTCTGCATGTCCTCCCTGTGGTTGTGTGGGTTTCCTCAGAGTGCTCCGGTTTTCTCCCACATCCCAAAGACATGCTGTAGGTGAATTGGACACTCTAAATTGGCCCTAGGTGTGAGTGTGCCTTCTGTGGAAGGTTGGGCGCCGGGCTGAGAACTCGACACCGTAAAACTCCACTGCCAATCATGAGCAGATAGGTGATCCACTGTGGCAACCCCTAACCGAGAAAAGCCGAAAGAAGAAGAAAAAGAAGATTATACACTGACCCTTTCACATACAGCTGCCTTGAATTACTCCGCAAGAGTCTAATGGTTTCTATTGCCATGGCAATTATAAATACTACCTTAAATCTACACACAACTATTTACATTATAAGCCTGGAGCTTGCTGCCTGGGTCTTCTTGACCCAGTGAAACTTATACAATAATGAAAATGCAAAAGACAAATACTATAGCATCTAAGAAATATTTAGTTTTACTGAATGATGAGTACTTTCTTTTTATATAAATGTAAACAGGATGCTGGATGAACCTATTTTCTACAATGGAACTTGAATTAAACATCAAGTTGTAAATCTTTCAGGCAGACTTCTCAATATCAGTAATTAATATTCTAATAATCTCTGAAAGATGCTTTACATGGGTGCTCAACATTTTGAAATACAATGGTAACTTATGACATGCCTTGGAGGCAGTCAAAAACATATGGTTTGGTGGCCAAGGATGAACACAGGATAGCAGCAGATTTCTTCAGCTCCACCAATTTCATTACACTGACAGGAATTAATTACTTAAAAAATTAATTTTTGAAGTAATTTTCTTTCTAAACATGTTTGTTTTATATAGTTCTTGAACTATATCCAAAAAAGAAAGGAAATTTTAACAATATTCCTGTCAGAAATCACTTTGGAAATTTTCCTGTCAGTTTATCAGTCTGAAATGAGTTCCAGTAAGACAAATTCTCAAGACTCCAGCATCAAGAAAGAACTTCAGTCTCTGATAACTATAATCCAGCAACTTACTGCTAAGATGGATAAAATGGATACTAAAATAGATACCTTCATAGAAAAACTACAAAACAAATAGACTTGTTACATATAGACCTGCAACAACAGAAGATCCAGATGACAGGCATAGAAGAAGCTGTGAATGACATGGAAAATAGAATCCAAGAAGAGGAAATCAACATTGAGTTTCTGCTGAAACAAAATACACATTTACAAACAAAGCTGGATGACCTGGAAAATAGATCTAGGCAATAACATTAGGATTTTTGGACTGCCAGAAAATATTGAAGGTAACAATATTACTTCTTTTTAACAACATGGCTCACTAAAACTTTAGACTTACCAGAAGCATTCTCTTTTGGTATCGAAGAGCACATAGATCTATAGCTAATACTAACTCTAACAAAAACTATCCTAGATCAGTTATAGTTAGATTTCTATCATCTTTTGATAAAGAGATGGTTCTTAAATCTGCTTGGGCTAAAGCTCCTGTTAAAATTAATGAGACAACTGTGCGTTTTGACAATGACTATTCTTCCTTGGTAATAGCTAAAAGAAAAGTTTTTCTGCCACTAATAAGGGAGCTTAAAAAAGCACAGTTTAAAACATACCTTCTGTTTCCTGCCAAGCTAAAAAATCTTCCTTCCTGATGGTCCTAAAGTTTTTGATGACTTAGACTCTGCTTTACTGTTTATCAAAAAAAAAAAAGATTTTGGATAAAATAGAGGAAATGGAATGGGCAAGTCCTTCATTAAAGAGACTGGCAACTGAAACTTCGTGGAAGAGAAGAAGAAGAGACTAAAAAACAAATGATTTGTTCTATGGTTTTTTTTTCTTTTTTCTCTCTCATCATTTTACTTCATTATTAATCTTTTTAAATATAGTTCCTGCATTTCCAGAAAGCCACAAATATTCTGAAAAAGATTTAATCAAAGTGTGCAAAGAAATGTTTGGTTTCATAACCAGTCAAAATATCTGAGGAACTAATAACAAGCTATTATTCAATTTGTTTCTCTTTCTGAAAAAGAGAAGTAAGGTCAGTAATTTGATACATTTTTTTTTTTTTTTTTTCTCCTTTTCTTTGTTTAAACAATGACATTCTATTTAGATTATGTAGTGGGTAAAGGGTGGGGGAGGGCAGGGAGAGAAGAGTAATGAAAATATGATTAATAGAATAATAACATTTATTCCTTGTAAAAAGTTTATATGTTCTTCAAATGCTATTCCTAATTATACTTTCTTGATTATACTGCTTATGCTTGTTTGTAAATAATCTGTCATGCTTTAACTAATAATAATTAGAACTAAATAATAGTAAATAATATGTTTTATTTTTAACTCTATTAATATAAACAGTAAGTAATATTCCATTGTATATACTTCTTAGAGCTTTCTCTTACATTTTTTTATTTCTGCCTTACACTCTTATTTTCTACTCTCTTTTTCTTTTCTTTATTCTTTCTCTTTATTTTTTTTTTCTTATTAATATATAGAAATGCTTTTGATCATATAGACACAGTAAATAATAAGATTTGCATAAAAATTGAGTTGGGACAAAAATATTGAGTTTTATTACTTATTAATAACTTTGGGCTTAATTTCACTTACATAGAGGCTGTAATAACCTGTAAAATACATCGCGAAGGTTTTGTCATGTTTAGATGCATTTACACTGCTAAATGAATGTTTGTCACCAGTTTTTAACAAGTTTCCCACCAAAATGTTAAGGGAGACAATCTGGGATGTGGGCTACATCATGAACAGTGTCCTCGAGTTGTTTCAAAAGCTTCAACTCTCAGAATTCTCACAGAGAAGCAAAAAGCAGTCAATCTGACCTTTGACCCAGATATCACACTGACACATTGCAGATTCAGGAAGAACACTCTACCAGGAAGTAGAACTGATACAAATGCGACTATGTGAAGGAAAATGAACTCTTTAACATCTAAATGTGAATTATTTTATATAATTACTTAAATATCTATGTTATAATTCATAAAATATGTCAGTTATAATGATTTTAAATGATGCAGTTTCTTGTAGTAAGTAAATGTCTTATTTTAGAATGCATAGAAAATGAAACATTTATTCAAGTGTTTTTGAAAATCTACTTGACTGCAACATACTAATCTGTGTTAAAAACTTATGTTCCAAGCATATACATTACTATAACTCATTTAATTCATCTGATTGACAAGCATAAATAACTTTACAACTCTATTCTGGAAGAAATTGCCATGTGATGTATTTTAAAGCAGTAATATAGACATACAAAATACAGATGACTTTTTTTACAATAATGCAAGTGTTTCTGAGAATTTGCATAACTATGCAGTATGATTTATAACAATTTCTATAAATATAATATTTTATTCTATTGACAATAATGAGTATGAGTAAAATGCTCATATACAAGCAATTCAAGGTTTTTTTGAAGCTGTTGACTTTTGGCAAAAAAATT